>NW_009931307.1:79298-79675 GCF_000696875.1 Nestor notabilis | reverse complement strand
ACACACACAGTGTCTGTATGTTTATATATATCTATGTATTCATATATATAAAATCTATTTATATTAATATATATGTGTATACCTATATTACATCTATATATTTCTGTATCTATATATCTATACATCTGCATCTATTTAACTATATCTGTAACTATATATATCGATATTTATTTATCTATATTGGTATCGATATCTGTGTGTCTGTATTTATGTACCTATTTCCCCGAGCAGCCCCAGCCCCAGCTCTCCCTTCTCGCCCGCAGGGGCCGTGCCGCCCCAGTCCCAGGCTCCCTGAGCCCACCCCGCCGGGATGCCGGTGGGAAACCAGGGAGAAACTCCTGCTGCTGACCGGCAGGGGCGCGTCCCGGCGGGGGGCG
>NW_009931307.1:49017-79221 GCF_000696875.1 Nestor notabilis | reverse complement strand
GTGTAACGCGGCTGCTCCGGGCGGGGCGCTGGGGAGAGGCTGTGCTGGAACAGAAGTTTCCTCTGTGCTCTTTTAATTCTTAAACTTCTCCATCACCCACATGAAAACAGACCGAATGGAAGCGTCTTTAAAGTTGCATCTTCCAGCAAACTAGGGTAGTCTGAAGGCAATGTGTGACTTGTGCTTTTTTCTATAGAGGCAGTTATCCTGCTTTCTCCTTTTTCTTTTCATGCTCAGTAAAGCTCCCCTTGCCAGCACACTGCCTGAGCAGGGGAGATTCTGCTAAGCAGTTTCCAGAAAATAAAACATGTGGCAGAATCCACCTCCTGAAAGAAGCTGAAATCAGGAGTGTATTAGAAAAGGAAATTTCATCTCTTCATCTGAGATGTGGCTGTAGTGCAGTACCAAGGGTCATGCTAAGCACAGCGTAGGGGTCTGTGCACAGGGGCTGGGCAGCAGACTTTCATGTCCAGTTTGGGATGCACCGTCTCACATCTCCACAGCCACAGTTACACCGGTGTGGATCTGTCTTTTGGATTAAGTTGCAAACTCAGTGTAGGTTCACGGGTTGCTTTGTCCCCCTTGGCAGCTTGTGGGCTTGGAAGGGTGGCCAAGGCAAAAATCAGCAGAGTGAGAAGCAGGATGAGAAGTATGACAGGATTTGGATTAAACTGTTGCCACCACTCAGGAGCAGCGAGCAATGAAGCTGCAGCGCTGGATGGTGCCTGGTGGCAAAGTGGATGAATTGGCCTGTGGGGAAGCTTTGCAAACTTCTCCTTTCCCTGGGGGTACTGCTGCCAGGCTCTGCAGAGCGGGTTGTGGGTGCGGAAATGTGCACTGTGAGCTCCCCAGCAGTCCCAGCACCAGCACTTCCCTCAACTTCTCTCAGTCTTCAGGCGAGCAGTGGGTAGGTGGTGAAATGCAGGGGAAAAGCCATTATTGTGATGGTGGTGACACTGTACTGCTGCAGAGGGTGCAGTGTGGTTGTCCCTGAGCATGGCCCCACAGCCCCGTTGAGGCCATCTCCAGCAGGGATGGGAGGGGTGGGAGGTGAGGTGTGGGAGATGGGAGGTGAGCAGTGCCACAAGCACACCTGGGTTTAGCAGCTCCTGCAGATCCTTAGTTTCAGCGCAGGTATCCAAACTGGGCTGTGACCACAGCGTCTCTCTGAGCAGTTGGGGTGTTTTGGTTTTACTTCTTGATCCCATCTTCTCCTGCCTTCCTGGAATTCTGGTGGGAAAAGGAAGATTGCACCTCTCCAGTGGCTGGGCTGCAGTTTCTGCAGGGAGGCACCCAGAGCTTCAGAAGCGATGCCTGCAAATGTCACTCAGAAGCCTATGTTTTATTTAACAACTAATAAACACAGGGCTGTGTGTTGGCAGCGCGTTGCACTCGCATGCTCTTACAAATCCAATCCGTTTGCTCTAGCTTGCACCTTGCATCTCTAGGTGTGGGCTGTTTACCCTGGGATAGTGATTGCTGAGGATTAAATCTGATTCACTAGATGAGACCAAGCAGAAACGATGTATTTTTTGATGTAACCACATTCTCCGGTAGTTGAATTTAACTAAGTGGAAAACGAATGGAAAAAAAGTGTAGTCTGATTTTTTTCCATACCTTAAGAAGCTTATGTAAACCCAATATAGAATAAGAAGAAAAGTTGTTTAGGTCGCATTAGGAAAACCTACCCTTTTAAGGGAATGAAGCATGTATAGATATTGCTTCGGTTTTCCCTTTTTTCCCTAGTTTTTCTCAGCCTATGGAGCTGATTTTCTTTGTAATTTCTGTCCTGAAGTCACACCGTCTTTAAAAGCTCTCAGGATTTTACACTGAAATAGGTCAGTCATAGCAACAGAGTAGGAATCTGCTGGATTTAATACTTGGGATCCAGTCTGTATTTATGAATGAACACTTAGGGGAGCCATTTAACTCTTCCTGTATCCATCGCGTTCTTGCAGCATACTTGCTTGTGTTCATGCGATCAGACATACAACATGCTTATCAGCTCCAACTAACTGGAGAAAAAAAAAAATGACCAATTTTGTTTTGAACAGTGTTTAAATTTTACACTCTGTTCAGCTGCTTCTCTTTGTGCGTAGCAATTTTTCCTGGTAAATCAATAGCACAGAAAAAGCATAGTTCAGGCTCCTTACAACACACAATACTGAATCAGTTGGCAGCTGAACTCTGCTCCAAAAGTCCCCAGTGTGCCAGACTAAAAGTCTCCTACTTTCTGTAGCAGTGGGCTGGTGTGTAACCACATTGGCAGCTCAGATCTGGCTGTTCTAGCGAGGTCTAGCTGCTAGGAAAAAGAAATTAATTTTCTTTTTCCTTCTTGCTTCCTAAGTTAATCGCATCATTGTACAGCCCAGGATTCACTTTAGCTCTTAAAAGATTATATATAGCTGGGTCAGAGTTAATCCAGAAATGTATATATGAAGCACCAAGCATGATTACATTTATATTCAGTATGAGTGATTTGGGTAATTCTTTTTTCTTTTTTTTTTTTCCCCTTTTTTTTCCTTGTTGTCTCAGAAGAAGGAATTTCAGTGGAGCAACAGTGCCTTTCTTCAGCTGCCTTCATAGAATAATAATCGCTGAGATAAGGCTTAAGGGAGATTAATTCCAAAGTCAATTTGTCACTATCGTTCTGGCCATCAAGTCCCTCAGCAGCTCACAGAGCCAGTGCAGGGATGAGGCTACAGGTTTGGCTGGGTAAAATGACAGGAGAGCACATCAGCTGCTAAAAAGATCTGCTCTCTGTCTCTTGAGACTTTTCCCTTTCTACACTTCAACTGTAGGGCCAGAAGAACTTGCCCATTGTGCTGTTGCAGAAACTTTTAGGGCAGTGACTGGTGAGCCTGATGTTAGCAGCTGTGCAGCAGGACCCATTTCTCCCCATCCCTGGGCAGAGGAGCAGAGCAGCCAGCTGCAGCTCCTTGTCTGTGCTCTGCATCCGTGCGTGCTCCTGCCATGCTTCTTTCTGTAACCGCTCATCCTGACAAGGTGATGTACTGTTACTGCTTCTGTGTACTTGTAAACAGAACTGGTTTGGGGTTTTGGACTCTCTTAAGTATGACCCATCATGGAAGGGGTTTAGTAACAAAATATGCCCAACTCTACAGTAATTTTGTGAGGGTCTGCTGCATCTGGTGAAGCATCAGATCTGTCTTCAGGTGGAAGCCCTTGACGGGCAAATGCTGCAGACACTGTCTAGCAGTTTTTTAGGTAAATCCCTAAGCCCCACCACCCTCCTGTCTTGCTTGGGGTGCCCTTCTCTGCCCTGAACTTCTGTGAGGGGTTGAGGGTTTGATCACTCCTGGTGGGTTTGTTTGTGCTGATGGATGCAGGTGAAAACCAACTGCAATGCTCAGCTCCAGCTCTCTTGGTACAGTCAGCTGGGAGGGAGACATTGTTTTATAATAATGGAGCGAGTCCCTCCGCTCATCTTCTGCTATGGTGGGATGGTTGTGTCAGCACTTCCTCCTTTCCAAGCCCTGAAGATAACCCAGTAACATGCAGAGATGATCACACACAAAGCTAGGAGAAGCTCATATGTTGCTTGGTGTGATGGGTTGACCCTGGCTGGATCCCAAGTGCCCAAACCAAAGCTGTTCCATCACTCTCCCTCCTCAACTGAACAGGGAAAAGAAAATACAACAAAAGGTTCATGGGTCGAGATAAGGACAGGGAGAGCTCCCTCACCATTTACCATTATGGGCAAAACAGACCCACATCAGGGAAATTTAATTTATTGCCAATCAAATCAGAGTGAGGCAATGAGAAATAAAACCAAATCTTAAAACATCTTCCCCCACCCCTCCCCTCCCTTCTTCCTGGGCTCAACTTGTGATGCAGGGTCACCAGTCCTGCAGCAAACCTGCTCCAGTGTGGGCTCCTCTCTCCACGGGGCCACAGGTCCTACCAGGAGTTTGTTCCAGCACAGGCTTCCCACGGGTTCACAGCTCCTTTGGGCATCCCTCTGCTCTGGCGTGGGGACCTCCACAGGCTGCAGGTGGAGATCTGCTCCACCATGGACCTCCATGGGCTGCAGGGGCACAGCTGCCTCGCCATGGGCTGCACCACAGGCTGCAGGGGAATCTGGTGCCTGCAGCACCTCCAGCACCTCCACCCCTCCTTCTGCACTGACCTGGGTGCCTGCAGAGCTGTTGCTCTCACACAGTCTCACTCCTCTCGTCTGGTTGCTCTTTCCCAGCAGCTTTTCCCCACTTCCTAAGTATGTTATCCCAGAGGTGCTACCACCATCACTGATGGGTCTGTCTTGAAGCCATCTGGCACTGGCTCTATCAGAAAGAGGGGAAGCCTCTGTAATCCCCTCACTACCAAAACCTTGCCACACAAACCACATACACTTGGAGATCAGGAGTTGGAAATTGTTGGCTTTAGTGATGCATTGTAATTTTGCAATTATACTTACTTAGAGTGTCCTTTCCACTCCTTCATTTCACGACAAGCTTCCCAACCTGCACAGCACACAGTATGGGGGCTCTCTGCTGTGCCAAGCAAATGGTACTTGCTGTATCCCATAGTTCTCCAGCAGCCAGGAGGATGGTCCTTGACAAGTCACTTGGAGACTGAGGCTGAAGACTTGCTTCTTAGTGCCACGGGTTTGTCTTCTGATGGGCTGACTTGCTTCTGCTTTGGCCTCTTATGTCCATTTGCATTTGAGACGTTCTTGGTCTTGTCTTGTAGATAGTGTCTTCCAGGCTTGAGGCAGCTTCCTGCAGAGCCTACCAAATCTGACTTTCTTTTCATAAAAATGTGACTGAATTGCTTTGAAAAGCATGAGATGCAACCTGGAAGATAAACCATGGTCAGGAGTTCATGCGTCTGTCCCTTCTCCATGATACAGAAGAATATCTGCTCTGATGAAGTGTTCAGAAGGACCAGGAATCTTCCCAGGCATCTGCAGAGAAACTGGAGTGGGGGCATCCAGCAGCAAACACAGATGCAAATCTTGCAAAACCTCAGTGTAAAGGTATATTAGTTACTCGCTGACGTTTTTACTGAATTGAATCCTGACTCATTTATCCAAACACTGGCTCTGATTGAAGGGGGAATATTGTTAGCCTGATACTGACTTTGAGCTGTGTAATTGAGTCTGTATTTGAATTACATAACAATTTTATCGTTGCTATGACATAGCGTAGGAAGTGCGATTATAGCACCGTGAACCAATAGATCCGCTGAGAAGACCTTGGCTCCATTAGATTTATTCTGAATGTCTAATCTTAAGAGCTGTTCTCCAATTTCATTGCAACTTGTGCAAGGGGAAAAAATAAACCAAAGAAATACAGGGTGGGACACTTAAACTGAAAATGGATGTTGTTGCATGAGCTGCGATGGAGCACAAGGCATCCCAGCTTGCTTTCAAACACTTGGCATTTATTTATGTTTTGATGGCAGGATTTCATGCCGTGTCTCGTGGGGGAGGACTGCAGAATTAACCTTTCAGAAACTGCCTGTTGCCAAAGCAGGAGGTCATTTCAGGTTCATCCATCAACTCATGGCAGCAAAAGTTGCCAGGTTATGATTCCCTTTTATCCGCCTGCTGACTGTGCTTTGGAGGGTGATACAGTTGGTCAAGCAAAGTCCCCAGGAAGTGTGTTTGGGAGTCTGAGAAAAGAGAGATCCATGACCCATGTGGATCAGAAGGGGCAAAAATGGATGTCAGGTTGGTGGGAACTGTGCTGGACTCCTGGGGAAGAAAACAAGCTGCAGTTCATGTGCAGCAGGCAGTATGTTCACTTTGGAGTTGGACTTTGGGTGCTCACTATGGCTCAAACCCTTCATCACATTGAGAAGATGTTTCAGGGTGAGCCTTGGGATTCATATGATGAATATTTCACCTTGAGCAGGAGCCACTTCCCTTTCAAGACTGTTAATCCTCCACAGGCTCAAGCAATAAATCCCATTGATTTACTGCAAGTCCCAGGGTGTCTCCTTTGTGTTTTCCACATGAAGATAAAGATATGGAAATGAATCCAGCATGCTTTCTGTTAGCTGTCACTGGGATTACTCGTGCAAAGAGTGGTATGAAGTTTGAGTTACAGAGAGCGTATTTGCTGTTGTTCCTAACTTGCAGGTGTGTCTTCCATAGGCATTAGCGGTACTCCTATATACTGTCTTGCCTTGGCATGGCGGAAGATGGGTGTGTTGGTTGTGGAAGCTGTCTGTGGGCCTCCTTACATCCTCAAAACCAAGCAAAATCCCTGTCCTGAAAAACTACTTTTTTAATAACTTCCCAAGGAAGTTGTGAATGCTCCAACCCTGGCAGTGTTCAAGGCCAGGTTGGACAGAGCCTTGGGCGACATAGTTTAGTGTGTGGTGTCCCTGCTCATGGCAGGGGGGTTGGAACCAGATGATCTTAAGGTCCTTTCCAACCCTAACTATTCTATGACATTGAGTCAAAAGTGCGGGGACTGATGTAAAAAATTGAGAAGTTCTCTGTGATGGAACTGTGCTTTGGATACTGCTACAGCTTGCTACTTGTCCATTCAGATGGACATCTCTTGGGAAAAGAGAACTCTGCAGTTGTTTCTAAGCCTGAAACTCAGGGTGGGGACAAAAAATAGTTCACCAGGTTGTGAACTTTTGGAAGGATTCATGTAATATTTGAAGGAGGTGGAAGGTCTCTGAAAAATCCAGAGAAAGTTTGGCCAGCAGTGGAGTGGTGGGGTGGTCACTCTTTCATAGAAGAGGATGAGGAGGCTCAGCCACGAGGAAGAAACATTTAAAAGAGAAGAGGGAAGAGTGCCAAATCTGTTGACTCCATCCAGCTGCTGCATAGATGTGTTTGTTCACTGGGAGCATGGACGAAAGAGGAGCATGGTTGATGCTTCCAAAGTACACAATGAAACCAAAACCACTGCCAGCTAAGGAATATTATCAAAGGTGGAAATAACTGCATGTGATAAATCCTGTGTTCTGGTTCCTGGAGCAGAGTGGTGTTGCTGCTTATTTCTGTCCCTTGTGATCAACAGTGGGAAAATCCCTGTTTAGAGCCATCTGAACAGGGAACTAATGGGAGCTCTGTGCCATGGCAACACGAGCTGTGGGCCCATGTGAAAACAGGGGCCCTTGTGTATGAAAAAGGCAAGTTTCACCTTGGAAGCCACAAACAGGACCTTGTGGATTCTTCCAGTCTGAAGAATGGAAGCTACTGGCAGCATTGTAAGTGCTGACAGAACTGATCAGAATGTACATGGTCAGGCCAATAAGAGCCTGATATTTCACCCTTCCCCCTAGAACGGTGAAGACTCAAGCTGTTATATGGTGGAGATGGACTTGTAGGTCTGTACAGCTTGCGTATAGCACGCAGTGGAGGACATGGTAGGACCCTGCGAAACCTCAGCAGATGGAGAGGGAGAGGAAGCACTCACAGGCAGTGAGTCATGTTTATCTTTATTTTCAGGTTAGAGAGGATATATCTCTCTCCTTGCTGTTATTGCCTTCAGGGTGCTATGAAGAAACTGATGTGATCATATGGGGGGATCCTTTTAGGGGCTTCACCTGCACCTCCTCCTTCCTCATCCTAGCTATGTAAGAGTCTTTTCAGCCACCTTCACAGTCACATTTTTCTGCTTGCAGCTTCCAGTTTTAAAGGAATTAAAAATCTGTGTGTGCACCCAGAGTCTTGCTGTCCATGTGCCCTCCAGGGTGAAAAGCCTTGTTGTTTTCCAAGGACTAGTTAAGCTGTGTTACTCAGTTTGGTTCAACATCTCCTGTAATGATCTCCCGTAGCAACGCCTGGGAAAATAGGAGGGTTTGTGCTTGGACACTGAGATCCTGCTACTACCAAAGTTGGATTCAGTGGACTATCTGGTTTTAATTGTTCAGCTCCCTGTGGCTAGGAGGGAGGGTGGTGTGTCAGAGATGGGAAGTGGAAACAAGGTGTGTGTTTTGTGTGTGACCCAGACTGGAGTCTCTGAAAACCCAGCCCCAAGCTGGGGCAGGAGCTTCCTTTGATCTCTTTGGGCTTTGAAGCAGATGTCTGAGGGTGAAATCTGGAGATAGCTCAGCTGCACACTCAACCCTTGTGGACTTCTGCTGAGCCTTTCTGCTAAAGTGGGGCTTTGAACTTTCTCTGCTTGTTTCCCCATGTTGTAACAGTGAAAGAATACCTGTCTTTTGCCAGTGGATATCAGCCACATATCAGATATTTCATCATCTTGGAAAGCCTGATGGAATATTTTGGTTATTAGCATGGTGCTAAACAAAACTTGCAGTTATGTGCCTCACTGAAAATAGGAAGTAATTCAGATCTAATCCATGCAGCGGGCTAGGAATATGGCAAAATTAAATGATCATTTTTACATTCATCACACAAAACCCCAAGGTGTTTTGTAGCAGGTTGGTTTGGTAACAGAACAAAACAAGATAAAGACTTTATTTTGTTTCTGAATGGGGGCATATTCTTTTCCAGTACCTGCAGGGAGTAACTGGCAATTGAAGTAAAGTTCAACTAACTTTTCTTTTTTGTTTCAGTGAAGCTTAATCTTACTCTTTGCTTATTTCAGTCACACTGTTATTATGAGGAAAATGCACAGAAAGCGATGTCCTGTGTTCCTGAACACAGAAGTAACTCTGTTTTGCAACGTGTGTTGGCAGTGTTCGTACATCCCTCCCTGCACAAGAGACGACCAGGAGAACTCTGAGAATGTCACGTACAAGCAGAAATACTGGAAGAAGAAAGTGGGTTCACAACCATTTACGTGCTATTTTAACCAGCACTTGAGGTGAGTAATCTACATTTGCATAGCAGAAGTGCTTATGCATCTGTTTTACAGCTGTCCACTAGATCTGTTTGAAAACATACATAAATGCATGCATATGTACAAACATACACAGCCATAGAGTGATGTGGTTCATCATACAGAGTTCAGTGCAGAACTTTGCAAGATGACTCCATTGATGAAAAGCTACATAGAAAATGGAAGAGTTTTTACCACTTGAAGTAAAAATACAAAACTCTGAGGAAAGTTTCCCTTAAAAACATGTCATTTTATGGCAAAAAAAGCATCTTGGCTTTTAACACTTATGTGGCAAATTTCTGGTTTGGATATTAATGCTTCTTCCGTCCATGGAAGAGAAATCCTACCGTGTTCATGAGGGCTGGAAGAAAAGGGGAGATCAGTAAATAGTGCAAACCAACCCAGGGATTGTGTTCATAGAGGATTTATGAATCAGATATGTGTAATAAACGTTCACAGAACTGCCAGTTTTCATACATGCTTGCAGAGTAGAAACTTGTAACTTAAAGCATCTCCTCTTCTGTTTCAATTCTTACTTTTACTACTGATGTTAATGTGACTTACATGAGTATAAGGTGTGGTCTCCTTCCTTTCCTGTGGAAAGAGAAGGGGGAGGGAATCCTTTTGCCTATCTCTTTCTGACAATGATGTGCTATTCTCAAAAGGTTACCACAGTGTTCAGGCTTGCTGGGAGGACTTGCGAGAACAGCAATGATTGGAATGATAGGTCCATGTAGACAGGGAGATGAAAAATAGTATTTAAGATCTCTGGATCAGCCAGGGTTTTATGGGGTTCAGACTCCAATTCTGGAGGCATATGACACGTGCTTAATTTGATCAGCATGAGTAATTTTGAGAGCTGGGGAGGCTGTTCTTGGTTGCTGAGTTAAGCGCTCAAATAAGTATCTGCCACAGCAGGGACTAAAGGAGGAGGTTGGTCCTACTCCACCAGCACTTGGAAGTTAAACAGATGAGGAAGACCTAGGTGGGAATAGCTTGGGGCTTGCAGGTGCAATTCAGGGCTCAGTGTGGGAGTGTTGGCATCAGCTGTTTAAGTTTATTATGGCACACAGGAGGCAAATGAGTGCCAGAGTGTGCTAGGACCTTGGAGGAGCTGAAGCAGGGTGGCAGGTGGAGAGATGCCTAACTCTCCTGTGGGTGGCCTCTTGAGTGCCTTGGGGGCTTCAGGTTTGTCTTAGGCTGGCTTCGATTGTTGTCCCCCTCCCTGAGAGATGGTAGACGTGGTCAGTATGCCCAACCTGATAGTCTGCTGTCCCTGGTTAACTTTTTGCAGAGGGAAACCACCAATACTATGTAGAAAACCTGAGTTATTTCTTATAGCGGGGAAAGAAGCACTGTCTACAGAATGCAGAGGTTAAAATTTAGGGCGTACTGTGCAGTGACATCAGGCCTGGCAGGGACCTACTTGGGAGCTGCTTTGGTCCACAATGTGCCGATGCTTAGGACTGCTAATCAGGAGCCGAGTGATGACTTTGGCATCTCTGGGCAGGCAAGTGCTGCTAATTCCCCAGCTGAGACTGGGGGCCTGCAGCGGCACTGCCTGAGTGAGCAGGATAGTCAGAAACATGGGAGCTTCTGCAGGAGATGTCATGGCCAGAAGTCACCTGAGGTGGTAGGACAAGATGCTGTGAAGGTTAGCTTTTACAGTCAGTGGGGACAAGTAGGAGCCTTTCATCTTAGCCAAAAATAAATACCTAATGTAGGTCAGATGCCCAGAGATGTTTATTTCTCTCCTGCAAAGGAGCTTAGGGTGATCTGCTCAGGTGCAGGCTCCTAGGTGGCCAGTGTCCAGAGCTGGTTCTCGCATCACATCTGTAGGTGAAGCAACATTTTTTTGGTTGTCTTTTATGTAGGCTGACACTAAGGAATTGTGCAGCACTCAGACAAGGGTTTTTCCTTATAGTTGCTGTATCCTATTACTGTTAAATGTTCTTGCCAAATGCGACGTCTGCCTTGAAACACTGCCTTTTGCTGACCATACAACAATTTATTTACAGCAGAAAGGAGGCTTGCTGCCATAGATACTTGAAGAAAGTCTAAGCTGAAATGCGTACACCATTTATTTTCTTCTGGAGATGGGAATGAGCTTTGAGAGATAAGTTTTGCTGACTAGGAATGTGGTTGCTTAAATATACTTTTAGATTTACAATGACTAAATAATTTGTGAAGAAGTAAAAAGCATACAAACTGAGGGGAAAATCTGTTCACTTCATGATAAAATGTGTGTATTTCCTGTCACTATTTTTTTAACTATGTGGATGAGCTAACTCTCTGTGTCAGTATATAACATACTGAATATAGTGGTGGGTTCCTTAAAGTAAGTAGTATTTGCAATATTAATACTCCCTTTTGAAACAGAAGAGTAAAATTTTAGGTAAATATCTCAGCAATGAATGAACATCATCCCCTCTTCATTGAACTTAAATCAGCATCATTCTCACAATTGTTGCCACATGAGGAGGGCACTGTTAGGCAAGACCTCCCTTCAGTTTGGTGGGGCACATTTCAACAGGCTGCTTTGAAAAGAACAAGTGATGCCATTTGTACAGTTAGAAGTTACACAAAAGGGGTGAGAAGCAGACTTAGCAATTTCAATCATTCTCAGTTAATATAACTAGAGAGGCCCAACAAAACTAGCTGTCTGACACAGATCTTAGAGAACCAGAGCACAGCTTAACTGGAAGCTCAGCACTTCACTGGAAAGCAAGGTTTTGCTTTGCCACTGTAGGCACTTAGCTTTAGCGTCCAAGTCTCTTCTGGTTAGCTTTGGTTCGAATGGTCAAGCTGCATGAGAAAGTGGCTTTTCCAGACCTCTGGTGAAGGAGCCTGTCTGTTGGCATGATGATACTTCAGTCTGAAGGGAGCCCTGCCCAGCAGAAACCAACTCCCACTTTTTCAGAGCACAAAATAAGTGACATATTCAGATAAAGTTCTCAAGCTGTTGCCTGTTTGAGAAGGCACTGAGCTCTACTGCTTCAGTGTTCTGGATCTCACACCATGTCCCAGGGGGTCTGTAGTCATGACTGCTTGCAGACAAGGGCCACAGCTACATGCCCTGAAGTGGGAGGCCTGCAGGAACATGTGGGATGGGGGAAACCCTGTCACTTAGTTTCTTCACATTCCAGTCTCATTGACATTAACAAGAACAAAAACAGAACACCCAAGATCTCCATCACCTCAGACCCCTCAGTCCCCTCAGTCCATGCCGTGCAGAGAAACATAGAGCAACATATCAACGTATGTCACTTGTTATTAGTGGCTCATTTATGTGGCATTATTGCTTTTTAACTCTGGATTCATCCAGTATGGCAAGTACGCTCTGTGGTTTCTTTGCCGCAGTGCAGCAGATGAGCCAGCCATGCTTTATACTTCTCTGTGTTTGCTTCAGGATGCTGTACAGAAATCCACCTGAGATTTGAAAAGCAAACACTGTCTGGTGATTAGTTCCCACCTGTATGGTGTTGGGATACCCTGTAGGCCATTTATCTGGGAATAATTATCTGCAGAAGCCAAAGATGCTCTGGTAGTAGGGCTGCTCGTTCATAAATGATGGAACAGAAATCTCAGTGTGCTCTAGTACTTCACAAAGTTTCCTAAATTAATTCCTCCCAGTCAGAAGAGGGTGTTGCTATTTCCTACCCTTTCTTTTGCTGTATAACCTGTGGAACAGTGCTCAGGGCTGAGAGGGAAAGGACTTTACTGTTAGTAAGATGTAGTTTTGCCCCCACGTGCAGCTGTTCCAGCTGAGGATCTCTGTGTCTTGCAACAATAGGGGAAAATATACTGATGAGTGCTTGTCATAGTGAAAGGATATGAATAATTCTGGGAAAAATAAGTGTGTGCAGATTGAAAACATCTTTAAATCCAGATTGTTTGAATACAAAAAATATTTCTAAGATTCCCCCATCCCATGCCCTCATCTCTGTCCACTTTTGCTGTGTTTCATAAATTGCATGGTGTGGTGCAGAAGTGATGACTGAAAAGTTTATGTGCCTGTAAATTTTGGTCCTACATGACTTCTTGGTAATCCTGCACTGCAGTTCTTCCCATGACATTCACTAATTGCTCTGAAGGCTCTGATGAAGACATACTTTACCAAGTGTCTGTTTGGACTGCTTGGCAGCACCTAACAGGGATGCGTTGCATCATGCAACAACTAATCAAGTTAACCCTGGTCAGAGCCCCACAGGGCTCCAGCCCTAAGCTCGAAGTCCTGCTAAAAATAAGTACTGGTCTCACCTTTTAGCAATGAAAACAGAATTCCTCTGTCCTTGTCTGTTCAGTGAAAGGAGAATGGTGTGTTTTCAGGCTAAAGGTAGAGATTTCCTTAGGGTTGTTTTTAGTTTGTTCATTCTTTCACCTTGTGAGCTGCTGGGCACTATACTTGCAGGGACAAGGAAATATCTTTATTATTATTTCCCTGCTGATTTTCACAGGGAAAAGAAACACATTTCCAGGCATGACATACCTCCTTTGGGGTCAGCTCCACTGCCTCAGCACCATGGGAGAGATGCTGTGGGGGCTTCCAGCAAAGCTCAACCTGTGAGCTCCTGGGCAGTGGAGGTTGTACTTCACAGTGGCCATTGCTGTTTCCAGCGGAACCAGGTCTCGAGCAGCACCTGAAACTATTCAGATTTGTTCCCCCTTTTGTCCCACTAGGTCTCTCTCTTGCCCAGTGGCTCACTGTTAGTGACTTTGCTCTATCGGTGGTGCTCTCCATCTGTGCTTGGCAAGACAAACATCTCTGTATGCATAGTTCTGATTCAAAAACTTGTGGGGCAGCTCTTTTGTATTAATCACTGTGTAAGCCTGGGAGTGAAAGCCGAAGACAGATCCCGCTTTTGCTGGTCCCTGAGGAGGGCTGATGTTATGCCTTGCTAACAAGCTCAGCCCCAAGCAGGACACTGCAGTGGGCTGCCCAGCATCAAGGATGTGTTCACGGGCCAAGCAGGGCTTCTGCAGTCCTGACTGCTGCTCCGAGTACTTTCTACAAGCAGATTTTGCTCCTTATTCATCAGGGTTCATTGCAGGATTGCTTAGGAGTTGTCCTAGAGGTGTACCCAAACATTGTGCAGGCTCAGATCTTGGAGGAGAGCTGCTCTGTGAACCTCGCCAGTTCCTTAAGACTCTCACAGGTGGTGGTGGCAGTTCTGCTCTGCCTGAGAATTCATGAATTCACCTTCAGGAACTCTGCTTCTAAACTGATGCCATCACATGAGGATAGCAAGCAGGCTGGAAGAAGTGAAATCCAGCTTCTGCAGACTAACCTGTTAATTAATCACTGGTGGCTTTGCTATATTAAATTCTTCTGATTAATTCTGATTCTAACTCCCTCTACCTCCTAGTTTTTCACCAGTCTTTTGTTTTCGACCGTACGAATCTCATATGAAACATCTATGGTTTTTAGCCTGACACAGATCACCTGAAAACAAACATGAGCATGATTATTCTTCAGGTACTTAGCCAGGCCCTCAGTCACACTGCCCACCATGCCAGTCCCTGGCTGCTGGAATGGGACATACCAGTGATCCCCTTGTGCCTCCCGATCATTTTTTCCAAACTTGGGATTAATCCAGTCATCTCGTTTTCAGGGCTCAGCACGTGGGCCATGATGACCCCCAGACCCTTACAGTTACCTCTGCACATCTTCTACAGATCCACAGGGCTGGAAGGGCTGCAGCGTTCCTGCTCCAGAGGACATCTGGCTGCCTGGAGCCTGCTACCCAGGCTGCTCTCACTGTGGATTTGCAAGTTCAGTGTGACCCATGTGCTGTTGGGGTGTTTTTCCTGGTCAGGCTCTTCTGTCTGGATGGTCCTTCTCGGGTCACTCCCTGCTGGCAGCAGCCCTGAACTATGGCAGCAGCATGGCAAGCTCAGGGTCTCATACAGTGCATGGTGAAGGTGCAGCAGGGCTGATTTTCTCTCTTCACTTTGGAAGCTGTTATCTGCCACTGTTTGCAATCTCAGCTCTTAAAAGCAGAGGTAAAAGGAATTACCTCGTAAAGGAAAATAGTAAACATTTTCTTTTTCAATAACTCCTTTTCAGGTATTTCTCTCTGCTATAAAAGTTGTGTCTCAGTGGGACCTGCTGCCATTACACCCTCTAAGGTGTTTTCCAGAACACTTTCTGTAACTTCTGTCAGCTCTGGTGATGGATCTGCAGGGAAGATCCATCTTCCCTCAATTGGGCACCACCTAGCCCAGTCTCCTCAACTGTGTACCATTGAGCCCAGGCTCCCATCCTCTGTGGCATCTTCCTGCCACCTCAGCACTCCCCAGTGCTCTCCCCTACACCCTGCAACATCTCTGTGTAGGTCAGCAGATGCAGGAAAGAGGAGCTGGTCCTGATGGGAATGCAAAGGAATGGCATTATAAGCTGCCAAAGTTGATCTTGATAGGTTTCCATGGGCTGTTACAGTCAGATAACCAAGATGTTGTCATCCAGGAGCATGCAATCTGTCTGCTGGCAGTGCTGTCTGTCTTTATTAGCTTTTCTCATCCACTCCTGGAGACCAGCAGTGCTTATCTGCACTGCAAAGTTAGCTTAGGATAAGATAAAGAGCAGCTGAAAGCAAGGTAGTTCTTCTGGAATAGCAACACAGATCAAATCAAGTAAGAGCAAGGCTGAGATTTGTCCCACCATTTTTTGGTACCTAGAGTCAGCACTGAGAGGCTACATCCCAGAGGGTCCCTGAGCAATCCCATGTGCTGGGTCACCCTCCAAGAGTGCTTCTCCCTCCTCTTCACTAAAGAAAGGTCTTAAATGTGATGTCAGCAGTCACCTGATGATGTATTTTTGGATGACCCAGTCATGACTTGGTGCATTGTCTGAAGAGACACTGCGAGCAGTTGACGGTAAATTGCTGCACACCTTCTGCCATGTAGGAATTGCACAGGGTAACTTGCTGTAGCTAAGAATAGCAATAATATCCATCTGAACCCAAACCTCATCCTGAGGTTTCATTAAAGGCCTTTGACTCTTGTCCAAAACATAAACTCTTTTAAATTACTAACTTGCAAGAGTTACAGTTGCACCTATAATGAGTGTTTGGCATTTGTCTCTGACACCTTTGGTACGGAAGTTTTCCAAAGTATCTAAGTTTCAGTCAAAATGATATCTTGCACTCCCCAGCCACACTTCTCTTTACTGAATCCATTTTTCTAGTGTGTTTTCTTGCCTCTTATTTTTGAAATCTTTGATTAGTATCTGCTTTAGAAAGAGTATTTAAAAATCAACTTCAGTTGTAAGCTGAGAACTGCAAGGATTGAAAGCTGCCTCCTTATGGCCTCCTTGCCAATTAGCACCCTGTTATGCACAGATGATGGTACAGTAAATATGAGGGAAGCAGTACTATACCTCCTTTGAAAGGATTCTTCTGTTTGGATACCATCATTTATATGGCATAGGCTGGTGAGTGTGTGCCCATAAAGTTAATATTATTTACTCAATTTATGGTCTCCACATGTGCCTGATTATGTGTCTGGAGGGTTTGGGTTGAGCAGACTTCATGTGTTCTGCTATTGAATACACCTGGGTTTCTTTTGATCATTTTTTATGTTGCTGAGTTTCAACTTTCATATGTTGGAGCTGCTCATAATCAGAGTCTGACTCTGCTCGTTACTACACAGAGATGCGTGGTGCTGCCAGCCTTGGGGACATGCAGGCTGGCACAGTGCAGAGGAACCTCCACACAGCAGTTTCGAGGGAGTGACCCCCAGATGCAAATGAGGGTGCAATTAAATTCAGGGTTCAGGGATAGCCTGGCAGTCTGCCTCCACTAACTCCTTAAAGATGGATAAACTGCTGTAGATTTGCAGGCATCTCCAATAATTAACTTCTTGGTGAAGGAAAATGAGTTTCTTCTTGTTTCCCCTACATGGAATGTTTTCTTAGTGCTACTTTCTGATCAAGATGAAACTGTTGGGGGAGAAACAGCAAAGTCATTGCTCAGGTATCTGTTCCCATGTGCCACTGTGTTAGGAGAACTTAATTCCCAGGACACAGCTGGATGAGCCTGGGTTGCCAGAATTTTAGGTCTGTTGCTCAGGAGCGTCAGGTAGTGTTGATGAAGCAACGTGGAATGGGAATGTTTAATGTAAGTGAGCACCAATATAAGCCAAGACTTACATATTTTCCTAAATAGGGAAAGCTCTCTTTCCTTCCTTTGCATATACTTTTCCAGCAGACTGCGTGTCTCTGCCTATAGATGGGAAAGCAACAGTTAAATGCGAATGCTACAGGACTGATTTAATAACTGTTAAAGTGCAGGGAGAGCAGAAAGAGACAGAGCTGAGGAAAACCTGCCATCAGAATTCCCAGCAAACTTCACAGACTTGGAAGAGTCAGATGGACACCCAATTTTTGAGACATGCGGCACAGCTGAATTTCCAAACCTCATGAGGTGCCTCCTCCTTGCTATTATCCTCCCTCTTTTTCCCTTTGGAAATGCATAAATCTGTCACAGACCCAGCCATGACTGAGTATTAGATGCTGTTGGTGGAGGCATGGGGGGTGTTCAGATCTTCAGTGATGGCTCCCCAAAGTGTCCCTGTAGGAGCATATTCAAGCCCACTGAGAAGCTGGTGTTTGCAGTACCAAATCACGACTTATTCCTGAAGAAGCCTCTGCTGGAAGGAGCTGAGTCGGGAGACTCTGACACCCAGGGACTGGGCAGGAGTCATCCTGAGGATAGGTTTTGTGCAGACTCCAACCTGCTGGTGCAGGGGGCTAGCCTGGGCCAATAGTAGTGCAGTGCTGAGGACAGGGACTGACTCTCCATCCAGAGCCAAAACACAGCCAGGGCTTTGTCAGGAGCCTCTATGTTCCTCCGTGGACACATCAGTGCTCAAAGCTACAAGGGAAGCTTTAACGGCAATTTAAACTCTTTGCACAGTGTCTGATATTTGAGGTGGATGCGTATAACTACAGTCTGGTATTACGTTTTTGCTGGAGTGGTTTTCCAGTCCACAGTGTGACTCATGCTGTTTGTGAGGACCACAACTCCTGGAAGATGTAAAGTATAAATTCTGTTTATTTATTCATTTATTTATTTATCTGAATGAACTTGTTATCCTGTAAACACTGCAAGCGGAAAGCCCTCGTGGCCTGCCACGAGTGCTGGTGATAGAGGGGCACATGGAAGCAGTGAATGAAATGGTCCTCTTAATCATGTTCTAACACTGCTGCAAATAAAACATCTTTATTGTTTCCATGGCAGATGCTTTCCACTTACGATGAATTGATGATGTCGAGTTGATTTATATTCTCTCCCTCTTCTGTTCCTCCTCTTCACAGGCCAGATGATGTGATGCTGAAGCGCACCCATGATGAGACTGTCCTCTTGCACTGCTTCCTCTGGCCTCTGGTTACGTTCCTGGTTGGAGTCCTCATCGTGGTCCTGACCATCTGTGCCAAGAGCTTGGCTGTCAGGGCAGAGGCAATAAAAAAGAAGAAGCACTTGTGAATGGCAAGGCTGCTGATGGATAAGAAAAACCTTCAAGAGGGTCTCAAGTGGGGCAGCTTGACACATCTGCAGGTCTGCAGGGCACCCAGCTGCACTTCCTTCCAGTGTCTCATCTGATGGTGGAGTTGTTCTTGCCTCAGGATTATCCTTGGAAGGCTGCACCATGAAATGCCAGCTAATTGCTTCTTCTGCTATGGCAGTAAATAAGTATATTCTACCAAAAATTATCTACACTGCACCAAACATGCTGTGCACTGTTAGTCCTGAACAGCAGCTACCCGGCTCCTAGCAGTATTGACAGTTTATAAAAGCCCTTGATGATGCTCATTTCGTCTCCACAAAATGATCTTTACTGTTGTTTAATAGTACATATTTAAAATAGTTACTTTATGTTAGGCTGTATTTCCAAAATAATAAAGTTTGGTTGTTTGGGGTTTTTTTAACCTTTGGTTTGTTTTGTTTGAAAAAGCTTTAAGACGAAAATAACCTGCTGATTTTGTTGGGTTTTTTTTCACTGTGTAGAACTTCAGTTTAAAATTCAACCTTTAACTTCTGTCTAGACAAAATCTTCATTATCACCTGTTCACTGTGAAGATATGTAGAAATATCAGCAATACTTTCTAAAAAATGAAACGATTACTGGAAATGGTGATTAAATAGTGGATCTAATTTTATTGCCTCAGTGGTATTCAGTCCCTAGAGTTTTTCTTGGACCCTTTCAGTTACCCTCTTCCCCCAAATGCTCTCAGGCTGTGAGGGGCAGGGATTTGAAGGGGTTTTACAGGTGTATGTTTTGCCATTGATGTACGCGAATAGTGGAGTGCCTAAACGCTTGCTGAGGGGAACGTGTGAGCCCTGGTGTGATGTGTGTCACCAGACACCAGGGATGGCTGCAGGGATGGCTGGAGGAAGACGTCAACTCTTTGTAGGGCTCTGTGTGTTTGCTACTGAACTGCCCATGCCAGGGACACCAGTTTCATGTAGGGTCAGTCTAATGGGATGCTCCAGAAAATGCAAGGCTGGGCATGCAAACTTGCTGGGTTGCCTTTCTCTGCTCGTCCCAGCTCCTCACTGTGTATTATGGGAATACCAGCCCTAGTCCACTCGTGCAGTGCAAAGATTTCTGTATTCAGGCAGTTTCCCTGAGCACATCAATTGCAAGCCATATCAGGGGCTGAGACCAGAGTATCTTTGGGGCACTTGTCCTAACCCCTGCAGGGCTGGACACCTCTGGGACCAGGCTTTGCAGTGCTGGTGTGCAGCAGAGAAGAAAAGTCATGTGGCTCAGTCAGGAAAATGACTCTCAGCATGTGATTACTGGCAAAGCATTTTAATATACATTAACAGTTCCACAATTCTAACCACAGTGCTCATCGTACTAATCTCTGATATTCTCAGTATTATGTTTAAATACCTTGTGTTTTGTTGAGCTTTTAACACATAGGAAAGGTGTTTCCTGAGGATGAGAAAAGTACTAGATTTGAAACCCTGAAAGCCTTGTGTCGACACAAGGCACAAGGCTTAGTGACAAATCTGCTTGTATTGCCCAGTGTCCGTCTCAGATTAATCATATGATGTGTTTAAGAATTGATTTCCATAAGGCTTATTATTTTGTACACTTGCACATGTTGTAGCGTTGTGGTGCCCTGTGTTGAGTACAGCAGGGTGATTGGAGGTGGCTCCCCACTCCCCTCTTTACTTGCTATATGATTTTTGGAGAGTCCTCTGGTCCCAGTCCTCACTAGGATAGCTGTTCCTTTGAAGGAAGTTAAGGAAATCTGTTCATGGAGGCAAGAACTTGATGCTTTTTGTCTAGTTACTCTGTAGGAAACATCCAACTGGTATTGGTTGCACATGTTCAAGCACCTCTGGTTCTGTGGATGAAAAATGCATGAAAAATATCAGATTCTCTGCATTAAACATCACCCCTTAGGAGGTGCCTGTCGTTAGGCTTATACAGGTACCCTCCACCCCAGCTTGCTGAAAGGAATAGCACTGGATATAGTGGATATTGAAGAGAGGCTGTGAGCTCTCAGCGTGCTGATGGCAGATGAAAGCCTGCCAACTTCTGGAAGTGCTGTCCTGCAAAGAACATTGTGTTTTATTTCACTTTGCTTGCATCTTATGTGGTTCTTGTGCATCCTGCAGAAATACTGCACCTGTGTGTCTGGCTTGGGGGAGTTACTTTTATATTTACTTTAATATACATTACTTTTTCATACATTGCAAGTCACTGAAAGCTGCTGTTGTGGGTTGGTTTGATTATCTGGTTAAGGTGGTGGCAAGTTCTCCTCCTCTATTTCCCCTTGGTAACTTCTTACAGATAAAGGGAATAACACTGATTTTCTACACATATATATCCTTTGTTTTCCCAAGGGAGAAGGAAATACATGGTGACATAGATTCATCATTGATTTTTAAGCCACTAGCTAGGGGCTCACAAATCCAGATTAACCAAATCCCCTCTGGTTTTGCTCCAGAAGCTTTTGTGACTGAATCATTCAGCTGGTTCTCAGAGAAAAAGACAAGAAGTGAATTGAGTTGCTGCAGCTCACTTAATCTACAATCATATCTTTAAATCTGTCAGAAATACCATTTACAAAGGCCTCTGCAAGTAAGTAATGGATACAAACATGATATGAAATAATCTTGCAGAGATGAACATCCCAAGTTAAACATCTGAATTGGCACGCAAGGACAGGCAGCGTGTCACTGGCATCGCAGTATATGATGCTAAGGGGAAATAAACAAAATCCTGAAATTCTCTCTTCTGTCCCAGCCTGCACCTCGTTGATTTAGAAAAGTCTTTCTAATCCCCACACTTGACCGTGGAAGCTAGGGATTTCCTTCTAGCGGATTATTCACTGATTTCCCCCTTGGCTTTGTGGATTTCCAGTTTTTTGTGGTTTTCTCTGAAGCATATTTGCAGCCAGAGCAGCTGCTTTTCCCAGAGCCACGTGCAGAATCAACTGCTGTGTTTTATTCAATATTTATATGCCATTGCTTTGAGGAATTTTGTTCTGCCTTTCTGTCTGCTGCTCCACTTCAGTCAGACCTGCCTTCTCTTTCATCTAGTGCAATTAAATCAGTTTGTTTATGCGCTATCTTTCTTTGTTAGCTGCTTAGGCTCATTTTAAAAGTTGAAGTAATAGGAGCATTTTTTGTTTACACTTTTCCTGCTTTTGTGTGTTTCTGTATTGACAGTAACATCCACCATGTATTAGAAATACATTTCACAAAGTATTAGAAAATCTACTGAGCAAGGAGCTTAATTAAATACCTGGAGCTAATGAGGGATGTCATAGGGCTATCCAGGGGCATTTTTAAAGACCATTACCTGCCATTTCTGCTACAGACATAGCCCTTTTTCAGGGCTCCAGCACAAATCTGCTGGATTTGAAGGGATATCATGATCTGGGCTCTGCAGATAAGGCCACAGGATGCAAGCTGTGGAGTGTTGCACAGTGGTAGTGCAGGTCTCAGCTTCCAGACTCATGCTTCCATGTGTGTTTTGAGGGATTTGTCCCAGATCAAGGCAAAGACATCTGCAAGTTGTGAGGATACAGAGCTCCCTGTGCATCAGCTGCCTTGGATTAGCCAGCTCCTGCCCACCCCAGCCACACGGTTTCCCCGGCTGCTGTTTGCCTCTGGGAGCCCTCTGCTCCCAAGCCAGAGCCTCCATGTCATTCCCACAGGAGCAAGGATGTCCCTAGAGGGCCATCAAACATCTCAGCTCGTTTCACACACTACATGAAAGGACCTGTTGAGTGTGTGCTATCTCATCACAGTCCAGTTGGGAAATATGAAAAGGGAACATTGGTTAATGTTTAAAACCCTTTCATAGATAAGGTGTAGAGATTAAGTAACCTTGAGGAAGTGCCTAATGCAGTTTTCTAGGGGTTTAGGCCTTACTTGAAAAATGAAAACTATTTTAAATTGGGTGGTCAACACCTGTGTGGTCTGGTACAATGGTTGGATACTGTGAATTGCCTGTTAATGGAAGGTTGGTGCTGTGCAAGCATCTTTGCTCAGCACTGCAAATACGGGTGCTGCCTGACGGAGCTGTGTTTCTGCAAACTTTAGCCTAAGTGGCCAAAAGTATCGTAATCCCAAGAGTAAACACATGGAAGAGGAGACACCTAGAAGAGTGTCTTAATAGGAAAAGAAAAAAACTCAGGCCATGGCTTATATTTAGGTTATCAGATGATAGGAAGCACAGAAGAATTCATAGTTATGAAGCCTATTGTATCATGTGCAGATTTTCTTGCAGTCCCTGAGAGAAATCCTGTAGTTGGAGTTATCGAAAAATCAGCTTATTTCTGTGTGTGATTTCTCTGGGAATCAAAAGCTATTTTTCTCCTTTTTTCCTTTTTTTCCCCTCAGCATGGAGCAGCTGCTATCCCTCCATTAACTCTCAATCAGAAACCAACCCTTTCCCTTTCTGGCACCTTAAGTCGCTACACTGATCTGTCAAGCTAACAATCTTTGCCGCAGAAAACACGAGCGGGAAAACCTCCGAGGGAATATGTGTGCGATTAATCATACTGCCTTGTCAGATCACAGACCCACTGAATGAATCAACCCCCACAGTCTGGTGTCTGAGAGGCTCTGCAGTTTTCTTTCTAGTTTGATATGCTAGCACGAAAGCCGTCATTACTTGCAACATGTTTAATTCACAGCTCCTTGATAGTCTAATGGTTTTAAGTCTTCTAAGCCAAGAAATCACTTTGTGTGCAATGGATGCACAGCTGGAGAAGCAATAAGAAATAGAAGAATAGCCCCTTACACTATATAGATGCAATTTGGATGTAAAATTTTATTATAAAACATGTTGGCATAGCCATAAGATTATGTACACACCTACAATACACAAACAATTCCCAAACAGCACATAGAGCAATCAACCTGAAATAACTCACCCAGAAATGCAGTAAAAGTTACTTAAATAACCTTTGATATTGCATTTAAAAAATAAAATCAATCTGCCTGTAATTTAGCAAGATAATGGAGTGTCAAACATTACCTTACGTAACATAACTTTTTCATAACTTTTTGACTAACATAAGGTTTATCTCTTTATTTGCACGCTAATTGCCATTCACTAAAAGCAGTTGGAAAATATCAACCATTAAGCTCTTCCCTGTAGTTGCTTGTTCAGCAACTGCAGCAACTGATGGTGTCTGGACAAAGTGCTTAAACTATTTGGACCCGATACAGCACAATCAATTCAAAAAGAGATGCAAGCTGCTGATATTTTGTTTCAAAAGCCCCAAAAGCAAACTTTTAGGCCACTTCTGTTTCTTCACTGTGGGATTAGGACAAATCCAGACTTCACATAAGGAGTAACTTCTGATCATCTGAACACGTGTTCTAATATTGAAGTCTGTATCTTTTCAGTATACACACATGACTGCATTTAAGTACAAAACCAGTAATAGATGTGCCACCCCTGGAGATATTCAAGGCCAGGCTGGATGTGGTTCTGAGCAACTTGGTCTAATTGAAGATGCCTCTGCTCATTGCAGGGAGGTTGGACTATATGACCTTTGAAGGTCCCTTCCATCCCAAACTGTTCTATGATTCTATAATGCAGTTTCAATGCAAGAAACACAGGCCCCTATACCAAAGGTCTGTGGGACTGCAACTCGCATTTTACAGCTCAGCTGCTCTCAACCGAGCAACTGCTCTTTTCCGCTTGACAGGAGAGCAGCTCTTCCTTCTGCAGCTTGTGGTACCTGTGGGATCAGGGCAGAGTGGCTATTGCCTCTCCGCTGCCATGCCCACCAAGGTCGGAGGCAACATCTTCTCCAGGATATAATATTTGACATTTGCCAGGGGCCTGGGTATCAGGAACCGTGCCAGGGTGTGGAGCTCTGTGGGAAGAGCACAATCTGGGGCCATCACAGAGACGTCTCCCACCCAAGGGCAAATGTGAAACACTGGATGGGCATGGGTTTGGCCACAATCTTTTGTGGAATTAAAAGGGCTGAACTATGTTTTCCTGTGCTTTTCCTCTAAAGAGTAATGTTTGAGATGATTGAGAATTAACCATGAAACTGCCACAAAGTCTGGTTTTAGGCATGTGTAGAATAGTTTGGAAGGACTGAATATACAGCAGTCAGTACATCCAAATGGCAGGTAGCCTAGATCCTAACTGTTTTTTCCTGTAAAGTCATGAAAAATGGGTCTGATTGATACCAAAGTGGGAAAAAAACCCTCAAAAAACCAAATCCAAACTATATGGAAATTCTGTAGTTAGCTGGTGCCTCCTGCTTTTGATGGATCTTCAATCCTTATCGAAAACACAGAATGTATGCTATGAATCTACAAGTAAGTGAATCACAGGCAGTAAATGATTCTGGTGTACTAAAAGCAAATAGCATCCTGTGAACTTTGCTGCTTTTTTACAGCCAAACTGGAGACTAATGGAGAAGCAATGCACAGTAGGGAGCATTTTAAATAATGCCTTGGGATCTTATTGAAAAAATTAATTTAGATCAGGTTGGCAACAAGCGAGGTGGGATTGAAAATGGCCTGCAGAACTGTCAACACAAAGCAATAATGAACAGAGAGACACTGAGCACAGGTGTGGGGTAAGGTAGCTTTATTCATGATAGCAGATGGCAAGCTAAAGGGCAAATTAATTGAGTTTTTAAAAATATGCCAGATCAGGAGGTTTGTGAGTTCCAGTTTGATGGCCAGGAGATTCAACAGCAAATAAAAGAAACTAATAATATTAGCAGAAGAATAAAACGTCTTTTCTATTCCTGAAAAAGACAAGATAGTAAATAAGGACAGGATGGACAGAGCAAGCATAATGTTTGGTAAGAGAAAATATCTTGGCAAGCAAAAATGTAAATATAAAGTCTTCAGATAGATGCTGGACAACACACTAGTACAATTGCTGTTAGATAATCCGGGCTTTGATGGCATTTAGCTGGTATCTTGGTCTGAAACCATAGCCTTTGCTCTGGTAGCTGTCACTCATTGACTTCTTGGTGGAATATGGGAGTACCTGAGACTGAGTGCTGGGGGCAGCATGGGGGGGACAGAGCTGAAGCCACTTTCCTGGACCTGGGCAGGATGGGGTCATTGCCACTGGGCTCTGCCAGCTTCACACTCTCATAGCAAATTCAGGAGCACCACACTGATTTTTCTTTCCAAAAAGCAGCATGTTTCTGCTGCAAATCCATGCATGGCCTCAGAATCCCTGCCTAAACTCTTCCCCAGGGAAGGAGTTTGCACAACTGGATGCAGCAAACAGGACATTGCTAGGACTGAACGTCTTAAAATTCACTGGCCTCAATTTCAACAAGTTTGGGGTAAGTTTTCTTTTTCCTCCAGAGATATTCTGGGCATAAAACACATAGTCATGCTAACAAGTTACTTGACAGTAACCTGCTTTCCTCACTTACAGGACAGGCATGTGTGCCCAAAGAGTTCTTGCTGTTACAAGTGAGAAAATTAAAGAAGGTTTAGGCAAAATTCTGTATTTCAAATCAGTGTTTAATGGTCTACTGTTAAATTATGTGTTGACCTATCTTGAAACTTTGTGGGAATGATTTCTTCTTGTCCAAAATACCAGCACAGATTTACAGCCCATTTTGTAGCAATAGGGCAGCAAATATATGGCTTGCATAGTGGATGCTCGCTGCAGTGTTAACTGTGCCTCTAAGTAAGATAGATTGGGAGGTGTTCCTTCCTTCCATCCTGTGATGGGAGTGATGCGAATACTCTTTGATTTCACTCTGTTACTTCCTCCTTAAGCACCCTGTCTCCAGGCACACAAACACATGTGTATTGTGTGGTGAGGGTTTACCAGACTCACCATTATTCTCTATTCATGCACACGGAGCTCTCTCAATAATTAACTTTATAATGATCAAAGATGTTCTGTACCAACTTGCATTCCTCTTCATTTTATTGTTCCTCTACCACTTCTGTCTAAGGCTTCTTGTGTTGCATTTTAAGGCTGCTTTTATTGATAGCCAAAACATATAGGCAAAATGAAAGTGAAAAGCCAAATTGATTAGTTTTATATTTATTTTGCAAAGACATAAGAAAATGCACTTTTTGTTTTGTTTGAGGTACATTTTGTGCTTTGCTAAATAACCTTGAAGACTGTGTTGCCAAGTTCAGCATTGCTATTAGCAATACTCATTATATAGCTCAAAAGTGTACTGATAATTTGGCCCTTTCCACTTCAACACTCCCTATTATCCCCTATGAAATCTGACAAAAAATGCATTAAGTGCTGCAGTCTTTCTGATAATGAAGGGTTTGCTTCCCTTTTCAAGTGAGTAGCTTTCTGGCAAACGTACCATATTAAAATCTGCCTCGTCCTTGGGCGAGGAAGAAGAGGGCTGACAGCACAGTTATTTTTCACAGTATCTTCCAAACAGGGTTTTTAATTGGATCATAGGTCTCCTTACATCACAGATAGAATTTCTTTTACAGGCAGCTGAACTGCTGCCTGCAGAGGTTGGGTGTTATGTGCAGGGCTGGACAGTTAAACAGAGACGGGTATTGAAGGTCGTGATCCTGGTTTCTGTCCCTACTCCAGCTACTAGCCCAGTTTCTTGTCCTTTGCTGAAACCATCCACAGGAAGATGCAGGTACTGTGGAGGGATTCAGCATTTCTGCACATCAGTGACCCCATTAAATGCTAGTAAGGCTCTGGGGGAGCCAGCTTTGCAAGATGTGGTGTGTGACTGCAAGTGACGGTGCTTGCTTCTGCTTCCACCGCAAGCGCTGGATGCTAGTTTGGTGATGAAGCAGTGGTTTGCTGTGCTAGCCAGGGATGATACTCAGGCATCTGAGGGAAGGGAAACAGCTTTCCTCCCCTTCCTCCCTCCCCCAGTCGCTTTATCCCCTACTGTTCCTCTGAACAATGCCCTCACAGTATGAACTAGTTTTCTTTGAACTGCAGGCACTGCATAACTCATACTCTTGCCTGTTACTCCTTCCCTAAACATCTGCCATTATTTATCCAGACGGTTTAAACTCTTTATGTTCGATTTATTAGTCTCTCTGAGAATTACCTCCAGCTTTGTGTGGTAATACACTCAGCGGTGGAAACAGCTGCCAGCCGTAGGGCTCCCCTAGCTCCTCTCATGATGGTTTTCATTACAAGGTGATCTCCAGCACCATTTCAGAGGGTGGGATGTGATGACCATGCCATTTTCCTGGAAAAAGGCCACGGCCCCATCCAACATAAGCTAGCACAATCTCTTTTACCATCTATGTTTTGAGTGAAGATATTTTTAATGCTGATCCCGAGGCAGATGCCATTGGCAAACCTCTTTCCTTGGCTACGTTGGCAAAAGAGGTCCCCTTGACCTTTCCCACTGGGCATGCAGTGGCTACGAGGCAGTGGTGGGCTCCCAGCAGAAGCTTATTCAGCAGGTCTGGGGACACAGCATTCATGCTGCCAGCAGATGTGGCACATGGTCCTTGCCCATCCCTGCCCTGTCAGGTTCACGCTGTGGTCTTAAATATAAGGACAGTGGGAGAATGGGCTTAGAGCCTCACACATTAATTAATGATCTGCTCTTTTCTGTGTCATTCTCCCTTACTCTTCAGACTAGTGCTAGGCTAAACTGGTTGCTTCAAGGTTCCATCTTGCCCAAATCCCATATTTCCTACTGCTGACATTTACCAAGAACCATGATTAGGTCACACCAACTCATGTGGCAAATTACACCAGCCACAATGTTCAGGAAAAAGCTTGACATTAATAATTAATTGTGAGTATCAAGTTGGAGGCTAGAGGGCCATTCATGTCTTCTGGTTAAAGGCCACTGCACCACCAGACTTTGAAGTGCAATTACTACAAGGCCCATATAGCACCCAAATCTGACTGTGTCTCTGCTGTAATGCTTAAAATGCACCACTGTATTCTATAGCATCTTGCATGCCATCTGTTTTCCAAATCGCTTTCCTCAGCTGCATAATTTAATTACTGAGATAAGAACCAGAGGGGGGAGAATATGCAGATGTAGGCAAATGAAATTTGTTTGTGAAGTCTCTGCACCCAATTCTGCCTTTCAGTGTGCAGGTACTAGAAGATATAAAGTGGTGTCTCAGGAGGAAACAGGACCTGGTCACGCTAAGAAGACCTACAGCTTCCCCATTTCCCTGGATGCATGCAGAGAATGGACAACCCAGGCCCTGCCAGCCTGCAGCTGCGTAACAGTCTCAGATGCTCTCTTGTGGAACAGACCTGGAAGATTAAAAATAGCCATTTGTTTTTGTTGATGACAAAGTAATGTTAACACAGATCACTTCACAGTCTGTTGTGCCGAGTGGCAACAAGCAGAGGTATGTGGGAACAAGTGGACAGCACAGGGGCTCAAAAGGGGGAGGTGGATGAAAGCTGCTTCCTCAGGGACAGCATTAGCTTGTACAGACGATTTAAGTGTAGTTTTCCCTGACAAGACTGACTGAGGAATGGGGAGTAGGTCCTCATGCAAGGACCTCCCGGGAGAGGTGCGTAATCACACTGCGTGGTCCTTCACAGCCTTTCATATGGTCTTTCGCAGCGTGTTAGATAAAGAAGGGATATTAAATAAAAGATGTCACCACAAAGTTGGTGGAGGCCTTTGGAGGTGTTCTTCTTCCTAGCTCCCCTCCCATCCCAGCATGGATGTATGTGCATTTTTCCCCACTGAAATGGATGTATCTTCCCTAGACAAAAGCAGTAGAAGTTCATTCACCATGTTTTCCATCTTTTCTCATTTTCTTCTAATGGACTCAGTATACCAAGATGTTTATGTCTAATCCCATCAAAGCAAACAGAAATCCATGCTGAAGAACATTGCCAAGTCAAGGATCTGAAATTCTCCTATGTGCCCTGGTTCATCAACCACAACTTTCTTGACACCAACTCTTCCTTTTGGATTATTTTTTTCCCTCCTCCATTTTTGCCATTGAAATTTCTGGCATCTGAAAGGAAAGATTTCAGCCACCCTGGGAGCTGCCAGAGGGGCCTGGGGAGCTGCTTGTTCATCAGAATGTTTAGAGAAAATTTGTTAAGGCCTGACCACACCTAATAGGCATGATGTGTAAACAAACAGGCTTCTTGGATATTTTTAGTGCTCCCCAACCTTTCTAGCAAAGATCTGTAGGGTATTAACTAATTCCAGTTGCCTGCCAGTTAATTCTCTGGAAGTTGGGTTATCACAAATAATTTAGTTCCAGGTGTCTTTTAGATCCAGTGATAACAGGATGCTGGCACTTATCATGTGTGGTGTCTTGAGCATATCTTTCCTGATCTGTTTGATATTTTTGACATTATACACCTCTTCCTTGCCTCTGCAAGTATCCCTCTTTTTCTCCTAGTGGTTTCATTACTGCTACTTCAGTCACTGACAGGCAGGAGAAATGTCCCCAATTAACTCATGGACCTTTCTGTAGCTGTCCTTTATTTGCATAACATTTTCTTCCCTAGCCAAGCTGTGTGGAGCATTCTGACACCTTCACTTTGCTTTCTGCATCCAATTATTTTTACTCTGTCTTCTTGCAGTGCATACCCGATCTACTTGGGTAGCTTTACTACATGCCATCTGGTCTGTGTTTGATTTTCCAGGAAGTTTGGGCTTTCTTATCCATAGTGCCACTACTCTCATTTGTAATTTCAAGATTTTCTACTCTCTGTGGGATGGAAAACTGAACTGAAGAGCCTTCTTTCTGTGCTGGCTGAGCTACAGCCTCAAACTTGGCCTGGACAAAAAGTAGATGGATTTAACCCATGTATCCAATAGGAGTGGGAGAGGTCTCATGATTATAGTGGAAACAGATAATTTTAAAAACATCTAAGTTTGCAAAGGGAAAGTTATTTTCATAACTTTGTATCATTTAGCAATTTAAAAAAATGGACTTGAAATACATCCCCATCCTTACTGGCATACATGTGTGTGTGTTTGTGCCAAGGACAGGGAGAATCT
>NW_009931307.1:5816-48986 GCF_000696875.1 Nestor notabilis | reverse complement strand
TTCCGGCTGATCCCTTCATGCTTGCAGAGTGATGCAAGGATCTAGTGCTAGTGTACTGCAGAGCCACCCTACAGAGTTGTTTTCCTCTCTGAAGGAGCCTCTGGCACTATTTTCCCCCAGCACTTTGCTACTCTGATGATTAGTGGAGACATATCAGCAGCAAATCTCTCGTACTTACCAGCTGCAGGCCCGGGCGAGAAGCTGAACTAGTGTGAGAACTGAGCTTGGGGTTTAGTTTAGCGACAGACCTCTGAGTGTGACTCCAAAGTGCATCACTTAAATTCAGAGCTTTATTCTGAAAACACAGAGCAGCTCCTCTGGAGCTGGCAGGGTCTGAAGACTCTGAGGAGGCCCCAGGGCCACCTCCATTGAGCAGAGTAAAGATGCTCAACTCCTAGTCCATTCCCAAATGTGACTTGGATACAGGGATAGTAACTAGCTCATTTAAGCCCATGGATGTCTACATTAGGCATTGTAGAAGTCTACTAAGATGATTGCTTTGTCATGTAATCACTTTCTGTGTCTTTGATAAGTGACATACTCTTGGGGTATGGTTCTTCCAATTGGAAGACTTGGGGATAAGCAGTCATAAGAGCAGTCTGGGATGATTATCTTGAATAGACAGACATCTCTAATCGCGTTTATAGAAATGTTTCTGTGTGATCGCATTCCTGATGTTCACACTTTCTCCACAGTCAATGAACTTCTCCAGAAGGTGTTCAGACCTGAGATGCTAGAGGTGATTGTCACAACAGGTTTGAGGAGACAGAGGGAGCCAGGGTTAGGCAGTGGCTTGGTCAGTGCCTCTTGAGTGCAGCCTGTATGTGGCATGTATAACTCAACACTGTCCAGGTGCCTGGCTCCCACATTGAAGAAGCAAAGCAATCATTTCTAAGCTGATGGAAATGCTACAGGTTCACTAGAAGTGGAGATAAGGACTTAGTGAATGTATGTTGCTGTCCACAAGAAGGAAGGACCAGCTCACTCAGCTCACCCCTTTATGTGTGTGTCCCAACTTTTAGACAGAAAAGCGCCGCTCCTTGAGCAATTCAAGGTTTATTAAAGCAGGAGAGCAGACAACCGGGGAGGCAAACAGAACAATGGTATCTTTCTACATGGGCACTACTCTGGCCAGCAGGCAACAGCCTTTCCCCCAACAGGCTGAGGCTCCTGATGAATTTAATCAGAATCAAACTCATTTATGACCTTTTCTCTGAGCAGCAGGACAACGAAATCCATAATGCAAAAGCAGTCAAACAGAAGATGAGGACGTGATTTATTTTTAAATGAATGTTTTATTCATGAACTATTTATAAAAATGTGTAAAATACACTCAAATATATTTGATTTGTTGACTGTAGCTAAAAATACAAAAATATACTTAACAAATGCATAAATTAAATTGACAATAGTAGCACAATTCTGTGTTCACCCAGTGTTTGTTAGGAACACAAATATAAGTAATTATATAGCATATGAGAATGGAATATGTGCTCAAGATGTTTTTCAGACACTTTACTCCAGGCACTGGCAAAGAACTTATGGTTAGCCACATTTCAAAATTGTGGGGTTTTCCACTATATCACACTGCCCAGCTGCAGAGCAATATATATTTAGTTACTTGACTTACTTACAGTATTTTAGTTTTCAAATAAACCAAGAAACAATCAAATAATCATGCATATCAATCCACCAGCATCGAGACTGTATGTGCCCAAATTCCACAGTATTTGCTAAATTTAGTTAGTCCCTAGTCTCCAGTATTTCCTGTCAGTCTTAAAAAACAAATCTCAGCCTGAACTAGCTGTTTATCAGTGAGGTCACCAATAACAGATCAGTTTGCTTTGGCCATAGTGGTGCTAACAGGGCAGGAGTTTGACTCTGTCAGCCTGAGAGGGACAGCTGAGGGCTTCGGGTCCTCAGAGAGCTGCCCAAGTACTGGGGTGCACACTCATCTTCTATTCAAAGTTGCTGCCTCCTGGGACTACAGGTCCAGAGCTCACAGCTCCAGAGCCCAAACACTAGCGACAGAGCCATCAGGAAGTGGAGGTCATTCTATATTGCATTTTATTCACCCAAACTGCATGTCTGAAGTGCTGAAAGACATCTGAATAGATGTGAGCACCTGCCACGCCTCTCCTTGGTAGCGAAGCTGTGGCTGTATCTCTGAATGTCAGACGTGTTTCTCCACTCTGTGGCCCTGGAGGAGATGCTAATATAGTGATCAGATGGTTACTGTTTTCATCTCTCTAGCACATACATAAACTCCCAGGCTGAGGAGCACAGCTAAGTGCTCATGTACTCCTGTCTGTCTAGTATTTTAACTAACTTTTTGCTTTCAAAGTCAAAGCGTAAATAACCCTATGCAATACATAATACAAACTTAGAGCTCACACATTTTCTTTTCTCTGTTCTACAACTGAAAGGAAATTCATAGTATATTATGGCATAAAATAATATTTCTGGCAATTTTAGGCATGTATATAAGCTGTATAAATAACTATAGCAGCAGAGAAAAACGTATAAAGTTGCACTTTTATGACATCTTCACAGTATGCCTATTTCTCTCACCCACTTTTGTGTTCCATTGTTCCATTAGTAAAAAAAAATATCATTTATCAACTCCAACTATGCAAAATCTTTTTTTTTTCCTTTTTTTTAGTAGTGGATCTTGTATTGCACAGATTAAAAAAAAACCAAACATTTACTAAAAATTTTTCATTATTAAATAATTTTCAATACAAAAATTTGAATTAACCTAAAAGCCCAACCCTGCAAGTGCTTCAGAAGTGGAGTGGTATTCTTCAGGCAAGCATTCCAGTTGATTTTCACCAAAGTACTCAGGTAGCTTTGTGGGCAATGCAGAGATTCACTGGACTGGGCTTCAAGTGTGCAAATCTTAGCTTATGGATCAGTAACAACACCAGCCTTGCTTTATAACAGTATTATTGGGAAACACCAAGAAAGGAATTCTGAACATCAGTCATGGACATTCAAAAGAGAAACACCCTTTTCAGAAGAGGATGTCTTTTTCCTTAAGCGCAGTCTTTGTTCAGTGCACAGGCTCCTTCAAGTCCATTCTTGTTACATTAACAATTTCCCATCAGTCCTGTTATTCAGCTTAGAGGCACAGTAAATATAATTAATTATACTCGTAAGTAGGTGTCATATTAACAAAATGCTACATAGATACTTTTTACTTATTCTCAGCGGATTCACACTGGTTTCATATGAGCAGAATTGAGTGGAAAGCAGAACCAGGGCAATAATGTGTGTGTAGAGTCTCACACGTGACCTAGTTAGGCAGCAATGTAAAGCTGCTCAAGAGCACTGTGCCAGGGTGTTTAAGGTCATCTGTCATGTTACTACGTGATGAGGAGGAAAAAGCTTATGAACTGTGTCCATTATTAGCTGAGAGAAAAGAATAAAATATCTGTGTGCTACTACATCATCCTTTTGGGTGCACATTTGTGAACTCTGTAGGTGCAGAGGAGGGAGCTGAGAAAAAATGTTGAAATAAAGAGCAGAACGACGTATGTCTTCCTGAAAGTGATGAACAGCATGCATGCACAGTATATAGGATCAGACTTCTGCCCTCAGATCATATATTATTGAGTGAGTTCCATTCCTCTCAGCATAAAGTATGACACAGTGATATACAGTGTGAGATAATTTATAGGGTACATTTGGTATGTCTTCACAGTGTAATTGCATTGCTGATAACTAACACGGTCATCTTTGCTCCTCAGCTACCACTGCAAGAAGGACTAAATGCAGCGCATGTAACAATGGCAATTTTCATGATGCCCTAAGTTTAGCCGTTATTAGCAGAGTCAATGATTGATCTAAAGCTGCCATGACTGTCCTTGCTTGCTAACCTAGAGTCAACCTAGCATAGGAAACAGAATAAAAAAGGGGCCTGCAGAAAATAAGCACACTGCTTTGTGGTTTTGCTTACATTTCCCTCTGTGCAAATGGCTTCCAGTATAACACTAGTTTCCTTCTTCTTTAGTTCTAACTAAGAGTGGCAAATATTGAGGTTTGTGTCAGGGCACAGAGGATGTATGAGAGGAATAAGCAGTATTTTCATACAGTGACACCTAAAAGGTTAACCAAGCTTACATGTTTTGAGCAGCTGTAAAAGCTGATACGAAGGGTAGCTACTGAGGCACGTGGGGGTGTTTGGTCAAGAAAGGACAAGACTCCAGATGGAGTAGAAAGGACAAATGACTATCAGGTTGGTTCCTTCTCTCTAGGAAAACCAGAGTGACGTGACTGCACAGTCCTGCTGGTTCTGCTTTGGAACAATTTAGGAAAACTGTGTCAGAGCTGCCTAGCAGATGTCTTCAGCATTGCAAGGCAGCTGTTCCTACTGCAAGGAGAGCACACATCATGGTGAAATCACAGTAGTTTTGGACCATGGCCATAGCAGTTCCTCAGTTAGGCACTTAGGTGTATTGGCTGGTTCTCTGGAGGCCTTTAGAAATATTTATTTCTCTCCAAAATAAAAGTTGAATTTAGGCACTTGTCTTCAGCAGCAGGCTAAGATTTCTCCAGGTGAAGTATGGGCAGATATGTGAAAGGAGAACTATCAAGCCCTTCCTTCTTTTTGTGATGGAGAACTATCACGCCCTTCCTTCTTTTTGTGATGGAGAAGAACTGTGTACTGCCTCTTCTCTATTTGTTTAAGAGCATTTTATAAAGACAAAGAATAGCTGAACAGAGTACTAAGTCCCTTGAATTAGAAGCCTCTTTGCAGAGGAGAGTGGATGTGCCTAACCCACTTGGCTGGGCAGGATATCTGGTGAGTGGTCTTTGTGCTTCTTGCTAATTACCAAACGCTTTGAGTCATCCCATGACTAGCACAGCCCTGCCAGTCTCGACCCCCTTGTTTACTGACTAATCTTTTTCTATTCCAGTTGCCCTTGTGGCAGTGACATCAGGCAACATCTAAGTGGAGGAATCTTTCTATGAGGACATGCTGGGGCCATGCTTTCCCTTTGTGAAAGCAAGTAGCATTTGAAGGAGACCAACACTCGGGCCAAGGCAGCTATGCTGCAAGCAGCTTAAGGCCAAAGCTAGGTGTGTAACCTGTGGGATATCTACCTTTATGTGTCCTCATTATGTTTATAATCTCTCCACTTCTTTAGCTGTCATGGTACAGCACTGCTTTCAATGAGCTATGGAAGTTGCTAGACTTCACATCCTTACAGGTCCATTAACATGAATGTTTGAGGTGTTTCCTTGAGGTGTGATCTTTTTTATACACAGACACAGGCTGTGCTCTGATTCTGCTCTCTTAAACCAGTGTAAAGAAATCAGAATGTGACCTGTCTCCCCTCAGAGCATCAGTGGGGGGAAAGGTCTGCTAGACTTCACGGCAGTGCATCTTGTTGTTTGATATTTTTCTACTATGTCACATTAGACTGAAACAGTTGCTTCTAGTGAGGTGGACCCTGTTTTGCTCAGCTGTTGAAGAGTTCTGTTAAAAGTATGCCATTGTGTTATGGGTTATACCCATTTTTGTCAGATCAAAAGCAGTAAGTTTAGAGTAGCATTGGAATTCCTATATAGGACTACTGTTCCCTTTGTAATAGTAGCTTATTTCATCTCACAAACACTAAACTAGATAAAAAAAAATGAGGTTCTCCTTATAGGATTTTTCCTGTGTGTGTTTCATGCTAATACTGCCCTAAATACAGCAGTCCTGTTAGCCATACAATTTAAAATAGTTTCTGTAGAACAGTTCATAAAAACTGTGATAAGAAAAAAATAGTATTATTTGAAGCTTAATATTAACAATATAGAAAAAATACATATTTACATAATGCCAAAATACAATTATATACATTAATATCTATTACACTTAAATTATATATCTTTTAAAAAATCACCAGACCAATAAATTATACACAGTCTCAACAGAAAGGTCCTGGCACCTTTCTGGTGCATGAAATACATACATTAAAAAACCCAAACAAAACCTCTAGTTAATAAATGTGGTCACAAAAGCAGATGTCTGTAACATTCTTAGTGCCTTGAATAAACAGCATCTGAAAGCAAGGAAAACTGAGATTAGGAAAAATAAAACAACCCAGGTGGCTTCACATTCAACTCTGCCAGCTCATTACAACACTGGCTCGTGACTGACGTGACAGCTCAAGAGCAGATCCCACCTCTGCTTCTGCTAGCACTCCCGACTTGTGGAACCCTGGTTATTTCAGTTGTTGGCCTCCTCCAAGCCTGCTCTACCTGCTGATGACAACTGATTTCTACAGGCTAAATCAAGAAAATTATTTTGGTCTCTCATCATTCAATCTCAACTCCTAATCTCAAAATTTGAGACGCTACCGAGATCCTGCTCTCTGACTGAAAAATTCTACAGCCTTTAGGAATTGGCTCTACCAAGACACACAAGCCACCTCTCCTTACAACTTCTCCAGACTGGTCCTCTGCCCATGAGAACAGGAGGTGAAGGGCAGTGCTAGTGCCAGGTTAGCTACTGCTGCAATTCTTATCGCCAAGGGACTGGACAAAGGCAAGGAAAAAGAGCCTATATGGATGGCAAGTTGGGGAAGAAACAAAGAGCACAGCCTTGGACACCTACATTATCCACTCAAGGCAGACGACTGCCTATATAGTCAACAGCAAATGAGGGTGATGCAGGACAGAAATAAAACTCCATGAATGACAGAAGGGCCCAGAGAGCCCAGCCACTGGCCTCAGAGTGCTTAAAAGTGGACGGTGTAAACACTTGGGAGGTAAAGGAGGACGCCAGTATCATGATAGGGAATGGGTTCAGTTCCCTTCAAAAGCATAAGAATGATGAGACAGGGAATGCATGAAGGAAGGAGCAGGAAGAGATGTTATAATGACTACTAATGGAGGAAATAAAGATGCAATTGCAAGAGTGCCTAGAGCAGAGGAGTGAAGAAATGAAGGCCCAGGAAGAGAACAAATATCGATGGCAACTGACAGCACAATTTTCCCCCTCAATTATATTGTCAATGAACTACTACATTCAAAATGTTTTACAGTTTGATGAACTAGCACTTACCTCTGTGATATTCTGGATTCACATTTTCATATATTGGAAACAAGGGGTTTTCCTGTTCGCTGCGAAGCTTTCTGGCTCTTAACACATCTCTCACACACTGATGTAGATACACATATTGACACTGCAAAAGAATTTTTTTTTAAGTCACTCTGGAAAGTTTTGTAATTTAATTTTCTATATTGTGAAAAATCATTACAGGCTAACTCTCTGAGAAACAGCCTCAGGCCTAAGGCTGAGAGAGTTGCGGTTGTTCAGCCTGAAGAGGAGAAGACTCTCAGGAGACCTTATTGCTGCCCTTCAGTTCTTAAAAGGCACTTATAAGGAAGATGGGGAGAGACTTCTTAGCAGGTCATGTTATGATAGGATGAGCCGTGACGGTTTTAAACTAAAAGAGGGGAGATACAGGCTGCAGGTGAAGAAGAAATTTTTTACAATGAGGGTGGAAAAACACTGGCACAGGTTGCCCAGAGACGTGGTGGACACACAATCCCTGGAGACACTCAAGGCCAGGCTGGATGTGGTTCTGAGCAACCTGATCTAGTTGAACATGTCCCTGCTCATTGCAGGGGGGTTGGACTAGATGACCTTTGAAGGTCCCTTCCAACCCAAACTGTTCTATGATTCCCTCACACAAAATCAAGGGTGGTGTTAAAAATGAAATACACTTCTAGAATTAATCTGCTTTTCACGCTAGGAATACAGTAAATTTTTTTGGATGACCTGTTTTTAGAAATGCTACCAGTAAAACATAAGTGAACATAACATGTTTTGATGGATCATGTCATGAGTGAAAACTCTATCAACTATAAGGCACAATTTGACCTGATGCTGTGTTGGATAGCTACTATTTCTGAATGATTTCATATAAAGTACATGTGACAGAATTAATATGTACAGGGTAGCATGCAGAAGAGAGAATTTCCTGATTTTTGTTTCTGAAAGGAACTATTTTCACAGAATTTTATCATAATATATAAATATTTTGTAGAACCCAAATTTTCTAGCAAGAGCAGCTTTTTTTTGATCCAGTATGAGATTGCTTCTGCCTATGCAGTAAATGACAGACTGTCTTTTCTGAAGACTGCCTTTCACAGAAGGAAGCTAAGATAACATTGACAACCAAAGTAGGAGGGGTCATAAACTGGCTATTTACCAAACTGCCTTGGCAGAATAGTGCAGCATGGTACCCCAAAATTAGGCCAAGCATCTTTATATATCCAGGTGTACCTTTTTAGCATTACTTTATCTTAAAGACATAATTTCTTCAATAAACATATGCTTTTTTCTCCCCTCGTATCTTCTTCTCTTATTTTTCACAAGCATTTCAGCTATTGCTCTGTGCATTTTTCTCAGTGCTTTGGCTCTAGGACAGTGAGGATACCTGCTGTTATGCACATACAGCTGCTGTCTCTGTGGAGCAGAATCCTATACCCCACCTGCCAATTATTGGGAAGTTGGCCAAGGCATGGAGACTCCCTTTGGCAGAGACCATTTGGGACTGAAATGGTGCATAGCTTTTCTACTTATGCTACAGCTGGGCCCACTGCCTTCTAAGCTAATGGACACAGTTTTCTGTTAGTCTCCTGCATGTTTCCAGCTGCCATCTCTTCTCTTAATCAGCTTTCAGCCAAGTCTGAAGCAAAGGCAGTGTTTTGTTGCTGCTCTTTTACTGTGACTGCATAATGTCAAGCAGGATGGTGCTGTGATTTTTGGCTGGAGCAATCTCATTGCAAACAGCCCTATCTGCTGGCCTATGCTCCCCATTGGTATTTGGCTTCCACCACATCAACAGATGGGGACCTAGCTTTTATCTCAACCCCCAGACTGTGGAAGCCAAGACATGAACGATAACAGGAACTAGGGTCTTCTCACACATCAGATGCAATTTGTGAAGCAGATCTTTTCTTCCTCCTCTCCCCACCTCCTTTACTTTTCCTTAAAAGATGTTTAAGAATTACTTCATAATTCACTGCTCATTGCAAACTCTGAATAAAGCTCCAGGATAAATTCATTTTCTTGCAGGAGGATGAGAGATTGTATTGCTTGTGCTCTAAACTACCTCGATGAAAGTCAGTTCCAAATCAGAAACCATATACAGATGCAACTGGCAGTTCAGACTATGACTTGCTGAGAACACAGCAGCTCAGTGGCTGTGCACTGACACAGCTACATGGTCAGCGTACAAGCATGTTATAGCTCAAGTAGGGTGAGTAAGTGTGACTGCAAGAGCTGTCAGCTTGTCTCTGGGATGTCGATTGTGAGTTCTTCCAGGGGAAGGACTGTTTACAACAGGGATCTGGGTAAGACTTGAGCCACTGCAGTCTGGGGCAGAAGTGCATGTGGTGGGAAGGTGGGGTGTTCCTCACTATTGCTGAGATATTTTGTTTGGGTCTGGCTACCATTTGACTTAGATGTTGTGTCAAGCTCATGCCAAAGGTGGGATTTGTATCACAGAACTTTAGTTGTGTATAAGCCTGGTAGGGTATTTTGAGGTACTTGCCTCTTCAGCTCAGGAAAAATAGTCAACCCCCTGAGATGCCTGTCTGCCTTTGCTAACTACTGCTAATCGGAAAACAGGTGAGATGGATCTGTCTCTGAGCATGCCCAGACCAGCCTGAGAATCTGTCTCCCCTCCAGCAAAAGTCTTCTGTGATTAAGATAGTTCCAGGAAATCTCTCTGCATTCCCAGCTGAGGCTCTCTTTATACCCATGTGTGACTTGTACATCTATCAGGAAGTGCTGTCACTGATAATTTCATTTCCAAATTACAACAGAAAGCTCCATTAGTATCAAGCTACAGGCAGACTCATCAAACCTGTTCTGATTCCTCTATTAACAGTTCACAGGGAAAATGTAAAGACTGCTTCCACAACTTGCCTTTATTAAATCAGCTCTTAAGTGTTTGGCTGCTATTAGTATAATGTGATTTTCTTGCAGTTTTAAAAGCACAGACAGAAATCCCAAACTTGTACTTTTTCTACACTTTGAGAATAAATGTACTTGCTTTTACATAGTACACTAGGAGAATTCTAATCAACTTTCCAATACCATTAATGAAAATGAGAGAGCAGCTCAATAAAAAATTAACTGCAAAGCCACAAGGTCACAGTGCTTAAGAGTTTTAAAATTATGTACATCTAATTTTCTCTGCCCTCTATTCCTTTTCTTTATTCTGTTGAACTATCTATCTGTCTCATTTAGGCTTGTCTTTCAAACCCATTCCTGAAGGACCTGTGGCTGCTCAAAGCCCATTTACTGGACACTGCACTAACACAACAGTGTGCTGCTGAGTGCCTGCTGCATAGCACTGCTGGGGCGATGTGGGCCAGTGCCAACAGGAGAAATCTATAGGAAGCGCAGCTACCACTTGTTATGGTTTGGACCTGCTGTACACAGATGCTGTATTGGAGCCAATTGAAACAATCTTATACTACAAATTCTCTCAGAGCAAAACCACATCCAACTAGTATTTCACAGTGGAGTAACTGTGAAGTGCTTTGAGAGACTTTAAGACGAGAGTGATTATTATGTACTGCAGCAGGTGTTGCTGTATTGCAGGCTATCCAAAACTTACCTCTGTCTGAACCATGTGAACCCGATGGAGCCTTAGATCATGTACTGCTGCATAAATGTCGACAGTGTCCTTTGAATCCAGTTGCTGCAGAATTCGGTCAAGTGCAATGAATGTGCCAGTCCTGCCAACACCAGCGCTGGAAAAGAGAACAACCCAAAAGATATAACACCTAGAGGTGGGTGGTAAATAGCTACTCCTTCAACTGGTGATCTGTCACAAGTGGGGTCCTCTAGGGATCAATACTGGGCCCAAAACTGTTTAATATCTTCATAAATGATTTGGAAGATGGGATAAACTGTACCCTGACCAAGTTTGCTGAGAATACCAAAAGTGTCCAGTTTGGAAGGGAGAGCCACTCTGCAGGAAGACCTGGATAGGCTGGAAGAGTGATCAAACAAGAGCCTTATGAGTTCAGCAAGGACAGGTATAAGGTCTTAGCACATGGTAAAACACAATCCAAGAGTGCAGCACAGGCTGGGATCTACCCAGCTGGGGAGCAGCTCTATGGAAAGGGACCTGGGGGATCCTGATGGACAGCAAGCTCAATATGAGTGAACAGTGTGCTGCTGCGGCAAAGAAAGCCAGCAGGATGCTGGGTTACATCAACAGCATGACCAGCACTATCCCACTCAGTGCTTGTCAGACCACACCTGGAATACTGTGGTCAGTTGTGGTCCCTGCTATACAAAAAAGATGTGCACAGGCTAGAGAGGGTCCAGAGAAGGGCCACAAAGATGATCAAAGGACTAGGAAGCCTGCCATGCAAGGAAAGGCTGAGAGAGCTGGGTTTGTTCAGCCTTGAGAAGAGAAGGCTCAGGGGAGACCTTATCACCATGTTCCAGTATTTAAAGGGTGGCTACAAAGAAGATGGAGACTCCCTTTTTACAAGGAGTCACATGGAAAAGAAGAGGGGTAGTGGGCACGAGTTATTCCTTGGGAGATTCTAGTTAGACGAAAGAAAAGATTTTTTTCAGTGAGAACAGTCTCCTCAGGGAAGCGATGAATTCCCCAGTGCTGGATAATTTCAAGATTCACTTGGACAGGGTGCTGGGCCATCTTGTCAGGACTCTGCTTTTGCCAAAAAAGGTTGAACCAGATGATCCTTGTGTTCCCTTCCAACCTGGTATACTATGATTCTCTCATTCTATGACTCAAGTGATACTTCTGTAAAGTTCAGATCTTCAGGGTGAGAAGCTCATTGTTCAAATGGCATCTCTGGGACTTCAAACACTTAATAGTGGAATTTGTTTAGGAAGAAGAAAAGGATAGTAATGCTAGAGGTATCTCTGCTGCTGCCCATACTGTTTTCTGCTTTGTATTAACTCAGTCATCAGGATACACCAAGAGACTACACTTGCCTGTAACTTTTAAACCCCTTGTCTCGAGGGATGAACCAGTATGCTTGATTCTAAAAGATCAGCTGGCTTGTGCCTTCTGGAGGTAAGGTGAAGTATCCCAGAGTCCCCAGTAGCTGAATTGCTGGGAGGTGGGTTTTGGAGACAGGAGGCCAGGAAAAGGAAAGTTATATAAAAGACAGTATACAGTAGACATCTGACATGTTGCAGCACATGATGTACAGCCAGACAAACGTGGGGTCATGTAAGAGACATGCCTCAGCCCATATAATGGGTTCAGATACTACATTCAGCTAGTACCAGCGAGCATATGGCTTTACCAGATGATACACACAACACCACACTGCTCTCTCTCACTCTGTAACCCTATATTCTGCTGCAGCTGGCCAGTGGATCATGCATCAGGCAGTACAGTTTTGCCTTTTTTGTGTATGTGTGTAGGGACAGATCACAGAGCAGAGGAAAAAATGCAGCCCTATGGCTGCCAGAAAAGGCAAGAGAAGACAGTAAGGAGAGGGAGTCTCAGTCAGAATGGGGGAAAGGATGGATCTGCCAGCTAGTGTCAACATCCGTATATAGTCAGATTCACCTCAGGTATATCTTACTTCTTCAGAACACCCCTTTGTGAGTCAGATGTTGGGCTGCAAGAGCAGCACACAATTTAAGAGAGTAAAAGCTTATGAGCAGTAGCAGCTGCTGACACCTTTAGTGCTCTCAGAACCACAGTAAAGGAACCACAGAGACACACTGGTTCCTGAGAAATGTTTTGGGGACATCTCCAGGGTGAGGTTGTGAGCAAGTATACGTGCCTTGGGAATGCTGCTCTGATGTATCTGGAGACTTAAGCTCATCAGCTCTCTCTCAGGTTCTGTGGCTGCCCATGGCCTAACAGGGGTGAACATTTGGGATCTTCCCAAGGGTACACACAATGGATCTGTGCTGCCGACCTTTTGGTGCTGTACATACCTGCAGTGCACAATAGTTGGTCCTGTGTCTGGGGTCCTGTTAATGTAATCCCTCACAGTTCTAACAAACTGGATCAGGGACTGGGTGGTCTCCGGCACACCATGGTCTGGCCAGACAGTGTAGTGGAAGTGACGAATGAGCCTTGTTGAGTCAAGCTGCTCTTCCTGTTGGGATACAAAAGTGTGGGTCATCAGAATAGAGAGGAGGAGGAGGCACACGCAACATGCATCTTCAGAGCAAATGCTACAGCTGCCACCAGAGATATGCTGGGCATGATGCAATTGTGCTACAGCAGAAGAAACCTTCCTGATTTAGCTTGCAGGTACTTTTAAGCCAATTAATTGAAAAAAAACCCCCAAGAATGCAAACTTACACTGCAGATTTTAAACTCTCGTATTGTCCATTCTGGGAGCACCGATTCAGACAGCATCTCAACGATCAGGTCTCCATAGTACAAGGAATCCTGGTCAAGGGGCCAGTAGTGGTCACACTTCACCTGCAGGGACACAGACCAAGACAAATTTAGTGTCAGTAACAACTGCAAACACTGCCTCCATCCAACACTGGCAGAAGCAGACTCCAGACTTCCTATGCCTGAGGATGAAGGAAGAAAGGCACTGGCTGAATTCAGAGACAAATGCTGTGCCCTGCCATGTCAGCTCAACAAACAGGGTCTGGGATGGGCAAGGGCTATGATGGGACTAGGAAGTGGAAGTTTTCATCACAGATGTTTGTGATGGGAAGTACTTCACTGATACCCTGTTCTGGATGCCGCATTTTCTGCACCAACTCTTCTCAAAGCTCTGCTTGGATGACAGCTAGGCCTCCAGTGCTCGCTTCCCCACTGCTTGCTAAAACATGACAGTAAAATCCCACTCAAAGACAGAGGTGTGGAAGGAGACACGTGGCTGTCTGTCCTGCATCTGCTTTCACCATCTCCTCAAGATAAAATGGTAAACTGAAAGGAAGTGTCCCCATATGTGCCACCAATGATCACTACTTCAAGTTTGTTTAATCTTTTTACAGATCTAGTCCCTGTCTTACGCAGTGTGCAGGATGTTGCCATACCTGGGGAGGTGGATGGCTGAGACAGCTAAATAACCTACCTACACCAGCACTCAGTAAGACTGCTAAGTATGTGAGTGGTCTCTTTGCTTACTACAACAGGTCTTACATATCAGAGACAATTCCATCTATTTAAGGATCAACATTTGCTCTCTACAGATCATATTTAAAGTAGTAGTTGATGTAATAAACAGGTTGGGTTTTTTTGCTCGTGGTTGCCATTCTGCATGGTTTTTATTAGTCGTAGTGTGCAAAGTCCTGAATTGGAGACCAGAAGCACTGAGGTCCGTTCCTAACGCTAGCCTTGACATGCTATATGATCTTGGGATGGCCACTGCACCCTCTCTTCACAGCCTTAATCTGTCCCCAATCTTTAGCTTTTACCTCTCATCTCTTATCGTCTATCTCCTTGACTGGGGCCTTTGACATTAATGTGATGCAAATAATAAGCATAAACTTTTAACATGTGTTAAAATAGTCATTGATAATAAAGAAAAGTAATTGCTCACCCGGCCCTTCTCAACACACTGGGTTACCATGACAATATTGTGAACATTTTGCTCCCATGCCATCTTCCAGAACTCATCTTTGGTGCCAGGCAAAGGGCCCTGAGTTGCTATGTATTCCCTGCGGAAACTGTTGCCCTGCAAGTAAAAAGAACTCCATTAGTTTCCATAAAGGCAGAAAAAAAGATTTAAAAAAATGAACATGCGATGGGTTTGAAGCTGGGGCTCTGCAGCAACAATGCCCTTTAGTTTTGAGGGCTAAATTGTTGCCTTGGACCTGGAAGAAGGCAGCTGGTTGGAGCAAAGAGAAGGAAGAGACTGCAGCAGTGTATCTAAATACTGCTCCTTTTGTGGCAGTCAAAACTCATTGTTCTATTGTGTTCAGCACAGTCTTATGCAACTTTGGAACTACTAGGGTTTTTTGTTTTATTTACTGTTTTTAATGAATTAGCTGAGTTCTGGCTTGAAATCTGGATTGCTAAAGCCATTGCTATTATCAATCAATCACAACTCTTTGGCAAATGGCACTGTTTTAATCTCAGCAGTTCTACCACTCTGCAAGATGCCAACACCGTCAGTATGAGCTACAGCTCCACAATGAGGATGCCACCTGCAGTGATAGCTACAGTTGTTGCGGACACTCTGTAAAATTAGTGACCTTTAAAATGTGTCCTTGGCCAATTATACCTGCTATCTTACACAACTACAGCAATCCAAGAAAGTGTCTTTAAGTGCTCAGTACATCACTCACAGTTAACTTAATGGCAGTCAGACACAGTCTTTCAGCACACCCACAAAATGAGTTCTCAGACTTCTAGCTCAAGTGAATAAATGAAGGGGGAAGGGAGCCATAAGCATCCAGCTTTATATTCAGTTTTAGATGAAGGACAAATTACCACTGGAGGGAGGACTGTAAAATACCATCCTTGCGTCACTTACTGGTATGTAGCTTGCATTAATGTAGTCTGAGCAAGGGTCATCATCCACATTGGAAAGCTTCACTCTTGATGTATCATCTAGGAAGAAATTGATTAGAAGAGGCTTATGGCTAGGTCTTGATATTCAGTTCCTCTCCCATTTACAGAAATGCATTTGCAAAAGGACTGGCAGGATTATTATAAGGATTTTATATGGAGGGCTAATTTAGAGGGAAAACTGTTTATATTTGTGCTGCCTCTTTCATCCATGAGTGCTGTGGAGACTTGCAAAGTCTAGGAGATGGATGGGCGAGAAGGAAGTAGTGAGTATTCCAAAATTCCTCTGCTTATTTGCATAGGATTTGTTATGGCAACAAATAAGTCACAACAGCATACTTTGATTCTGTCAGCAGTGTGTTGTACTGGAGAGCCGTGCCCAGCACTGCCCTTGAAAGAGCAGTGGTCCACACAGGTCCCGAGCTAACACGCGTGAGCAGGCCAAACATCCTCCCTCAGCAGAGGACCTTCTGCAGAGGGTTAGAGTGCCTAAGCCGCCAGGTCACTGATTCATGAGCTAATGCCATGTTGGATCTCAGTTAGGTCTTGTTTCTTGTACATCGCGGGCACGCTCTTCAGCATGGCATGGCAGGCAGAACACAGGAGATAATGTTAGGCTGTGCTCCAAGCTCATACCACATCCAGCAGCAGGGCAGCATGCAGAGTTGGCAGTTTCCTCCAAAACTGCCAGATAGGAGATTAAAAGGGGAAACTCTCAATGCCAGGTCTTGCCTCAGGAGAACAGGGCTAACGTCACAGTGTGAATTACCATGCACAACCACTCTAGCTCTGCATTGTATGGTAGGTTTGTTGTGTCCTTTGAAGAAGAAAGGTGTGGCAAGGCTGTCAAACAGCACTGTATGGATGATACCCCATATGTAAACAATGCTACTGTTATTTCTACTATCCTTGTTATCAGCAGTGACTTAATGTCCCTAACAGCTGGAGCTTTTTCTCTCCAGACTGAATGACAGTCATTACACTTCTAGTGTGAAATGAAATTACTGGTCTGCGGGAAGCCAATCAGGGCCATGCATCATCTGCCTCCTAGCACCAGAACCTGAGCTGGCAGAGGTATTTCATCTCTGTCAGGAAGAAGCAAGGGGATTGGCTGCACTCTCTTTTCCACTAGGTCTGCTGAAAAAAGTGAAAAATAGCTGGTGTGATGTAATATTACACAACCAAACCTAAAACTCACAGGGCAATATATTATTGTATCGATTTTTCCCTCTGTTCTCTGGCAGAAGTGCTATGTCACATGTCTGGTTTCGACCCACATCTTTCAAGTCCTGCAAAAAAAAAAGCAGGAATAAAATGTGAGGTAAAAGTAATTAAAGGATTTTACAACGCAGGGGGATGCAATGCTTATCAGCTCTCAAGGGCCATGCACAGAGAATGGGTAGGTTTTTTTAAGAACAAACTGAAATTAAACAGCTAATCATACTGATTTAAAGCAAACACATAGCTGGCAGGTACTTTTCATGCTTTATTACACAGATGTGCCACACAAACGAATGCTCCTGACCTCAGGCAGAGGCTGCCAACCTGAAGAGCTAATTTCTGCACTAGGACAAGTGGAGTTCAGGTAAGATCCTCAAACTTATTTGGGTTTGTGTGAACAAGAAAAACAAATTCAGGCCTTTCTAATGCATTAACCCATTGATTCAGCCAGCCCACCCCTTCATAAAGCAAGTCCTTTGCCTAGGTTAGGATCCCACCTCATACTCCTTGGACAGGAGGTAGTTGGAGTCTGCTTGAAGTTTGGTGAAGTGTGCTTCAAAATGACTGACTTTGATCGGACTAAAATATTCAACAGGAGGAAGAAAATCACAGGATGAATCACAGTCATAATTTATCCAGTTGGTTATCAAGAAGCTTTTTTAGGTATTATTTTTTTTCTTTTTACCTGGAAGTTTTCCGGTTCCTAGAAATGATTTCAAAAGAAAAAGAAACACTTAAGTGAGTAAGGGACTCCATGATGCCATGTTAAAATACCACTGTTTGTTAGAAACAAAACTTTTGACTTTACCCTTTTTGCCCCAAGTTCAGATGGACTGACAGTGGCCTGTCCCTGCGAATGCTCAGCCTTGCTGTAGGTCTCTCATGGCCATTACTGGAATAAAAAGGAAGGTATTCTGTTTTACTGTTATGTTCAGATCCTGGCAAGAGCTGCCAATAACATAACTTACATTGGAAAGAAGTTGGTAAGTTGGAAAAAAGGAATTTAAGGAACTTTTTATTTAGATTTGTGGCTCTGAACATGTGATATTGTTCTTAGCTGTGGCACTGAGTTTTCTTGTATTCTTTGGTAATAGTGATACGGAATGTACGCATGTGCACAGGCATAAGCCTTTTCTCTTGCTCTGAAACACTCATAGCCCAGCCTATCATCAAGTAGGGTGTCCCATGCTAAGACAGGCCGTAAATCAGTTGATTGTCTACATGCAGAGAGGAACACACAGATAGATTTTCAGAACTGTAGAAGGTATACAGCACATCCACTCCGCAGACCAGGCCTCTAGCTGATGGCCAGGTTCATAGCAGGAGTAAGTGGCAGCACCACAGAAGGGTTTGGGAAAGTGGCAGAAGTGGTACTGACTCCATACTGTTAGTGCCGCCCTTCATTCTTTCACTGTCATCCGCTTCAACACACCTCCCTTAGAGAACACTTTATGTATGATGAGGTAAAACCATATTAGTATACTTGCAGTCCTGCTGGCTATATAACTCACAAAAAGAAACCACACTCTGTCTGAAATTTAGCTACACTAAAAAAAGTGCAATGAGCTGTGCAAGCTGGAAAACACATCAATCCGCAGTCTGCTCATGCTCTATATGTCACTGTGTACTGAGATGGTGCACAAGTCTATACATGCAAAAGCAGACTTAATTTACTAATTTGCCAATGATTTATGCCTATTATTTTTGGATGACACATAGAGGAATACACTGAATTTGTTCACAGAGCCTAAGAACAGCACTACTACAAGGTACATCCATTCTGGCTAAAAGCCACGAGTAGTCACAAAACAGTTTTTTTTTCATTCTGGCACCTGAAAAGCAAATTCAAATCAAAACAGACCTAATCTTGTATCAGTAAAAGAACTGAATTTCAGATTTTCAGAGCTTCCCGTGCAATAGAAATGTTGATTTTTTCATTTATTTCAGAAACCACAAAGAATTTCACATCAATAATGTCATTTCTCTTTCAGTCATGCAAAATGGTTTACGTGGATAAAGCTTTTCCAAAGTCGAGGTAGAGTATTTCACCTATAAAAAACCATATTTTGAATTCACAATTTCAGCTTCATCTATAATGTGAAATATACAACTATAATTGACAAAAAATGAGAAGTAAAGTTTGAAGTAATCTTTTGGACACTGAGGTAATGCCACTCCATAAGATTTTTGAACCAAAATGATGAAGTCTAAATGAACAGTTTCAAGAGCTTCCCATCTACAGTGGAGATGAAATAATTTGAAACATTTCATTTTTGGCAAAAGAGATTGTTTGAATGATAAACCAGCTTTTCAGAAATATTCGGACTCCTACCGAAACCTAAAAGTTACAAAGATCATCTATGAGATAAGTCTGACTAACATCAGTAGGTATTTAAATCAAGAATATACAGATCTCTTCATATGTAAGTCATTAGTTCTATACTTCATGTACAGAGGACATCATAGATTTTAGCTGTTGAATAGTTCAGCACACTCCTCCTTTTATGGTTGTGCTTTAAATATTGTATTGCTTAAATGAATGCAATTTGACCTGACTTCAATAACAGAGACTGATAAAGGGACTCAACTTACCTAACTTTTTGTCTGCAGACAAATAAAGCTGTAACAGCCACTATCATCACAATCAGAAACAAGCCAGCACTCACACCTTCAATTACTCCAAACAGAGGCTCTAGAAACAAAAAAGTATACTTATAAATCTTGACGAGAAGATAAGAAAAATCAAAGAATCAAGAGCTTTCAGAGGATATGTTATTATCAGCTAAAAAAAAATGGTTAATTATAAGGAAATCTGAGGCATTTACACACAGCTAAAATCTGGCTTTGATTTCTGTCCTTATTTTTTTCCAAACTTTACACAAAATCTTTCATTCCCAACAGAGTAAAAGAAAGCCCAGCCCCATTATACAGGAATTTGGTTCTCTTGCACTTTGAAGCTTTCTAAGCGATAGCTTCACTGAGCATCCACCCTTTTCCTCGACTATCAGCAGCTCCATCAAGCACTCACCTGAATTTTCAGACTGAGGCCTGACAAGCCATGGCGCCAGCCTCACTTCAGAGCAGCCTTCAGGACATGCACGACAATCTGGTTTTGTTCCACTCCTTGCAAATAGTTCTAGACACCAGAGTGTTCTTAGGCACAGTATATAACCACATGCTACAGTCATTGAAAAACAAGCCTGAAACTAACCTGCCTCTGTAGTGATTGGTAAAGAGAAGAAGGTGTCTGAGAAGAGTGGTTTAGGGAGTTCCTTCGGGTCTTCACTGAAGAGCTGCGTAAAAGCCCGTATGCTGATCCTAAAAAAACAGTACCATTACGGTTAGAGCTCACCAGATGTCCAGAACCAACAGCAGAAAAGTAAGAACTTATTTGCCCCTTAGAGATAACTAAAACCTTTCCACTGACCACAGACAGCTCTTAATGCCTTCTGTCCCTTCAGAGAGTGTTTGCCTGAGGGAGGGATGTGATTGAGCTGCACTGGAGATCATGTTTGGTCTCACAGCCTGAGAAACTGCTGAGCCTGATCTTGGCAGACACCCTTTTCTACACCCTACAGCTAACCTGGACCTAGCTCTGGAGCCTCCAGGTTTTTCTAGCTTGTTCCAAAGGACTGGTGTGGGGTAGTGGTGCCAGACTGAGTTAAGCACCCTTGTCTTCTCCTGTTAAGTACTCTTTTGACTTAGCTGATGGTCTTAAGTCTTTCCAAAGAAAGATTTATTAGCTATAGGAGAGCTTCCCATCAAGTTAAATGAAATAAACAAACCTATTCACTGCACAGAGTTTTGTGCATAATTAACCATATCATTCCCACGCTAGTGAAGGACTGATTCATACCTATGGAACAGGGGCATGGATATGCAGATAAAGCTTTCATAAATTCACAGTGAAACCCAAAGAACATCATACAACCCAGTTATGAATCTACAGAAGCTCAAGTGTATCAGGAGTCCAGACAGCACCACGCCTAATAATATGAGAGACCACAACTACCAAGGTAAAACTAACCTGTAAGCAGTCCGAGGCTTTAGAGGTCCATCGCAGAATTTTTGCTGATCTGGATCACACCTTCCTCCCAGGTTTTCCATTTCTCCTCCAAGCTTAATGTCAAAGCTTTTATAATCACTGTCAGGGTTTTCAGCGCATCTACTGGCAAAATAATTTGTCTGGTAGATGCGTATAGAGTCATTGTGTTTATACTCCAGGTAAGAAGGTAATGGGTGCTGCTCATCAGGCTTTGGTCCTTCACTACCTACATCATACACAGAGAAAGAAGATTTACCTACCACGGCCATTAATGCTCAAGCTGTTGACAGACGTATCTTATCCAACTTCCTAACATTTCTTGGAGGCTGCACAGGCTACTTTGTGAATATAAAGCTACAGTGGTTTCTAGTACCAACCTTGATATTATTTTTCTGAGGAACTTCAGACACCACCAGCTATTTCAAAAAGCAAGTAAAAAAATCCAGACACTGACAAATCTACTGTATAGAGAGAACAGCCGTAAATTAAATGACAGGAGTCCCCTGAATGGAAACTCACAATAATGTGTAGAAGACTCAGGTAGGCAAAACCACGGCAACGAATAGACCCTTTCTCAAAGAGATTCATGGTCTGCACAAACATGACAGAGCAGATGGTGGAAATACTATCTCTGCTTTTTTTCCTAAGGGCTGATGGACAGAGGGGTTAAGGAACTTTCTCAAGGGTCACAAAATACGTCCTGGCATGCCAGTAAATGAAGCCACTTCTAAAACCAAGACATTAATTGTTGAGACATCCATCTGTTTTGTCACACATAGGTAAACTGCAGAAAGGGAGGTTTACATGGGCAACTTCTGTTCTGTTCTACACGAAAAGCCATTTCCTTCAATTATCAAACACCACCTGGGAGATGCTACCTTTGCCTTCTCAGCATGGCTTACTGAGGTTCTCTGAAAGAGTTGCCTTAGTGTTCACACCTAACATTTAAACTACCTTTTGGGATCTGTGCATTGCAAGGCAGCTTCTTCTATGTTCACTGCCAAGGGCATCCAACGTAAGTCTCCTACTGTGGAAATTTCTTGAACAAACATGAGCATGTGACCTAGAGTACAGAAGCTAATTACTGCTTCTGTCTGAGCTTTGCTGTTGCTACTGAGTTCCTAAGTACCCAGGGTTAGGGAGCAGGTATAGATCCAAACCCTCTAAGCAACTCAGCCACTAAATGACAAGAAGCTCCTCTGCTGCATGGTGATAGGGGTGTACCTCCCCATGTAACTACATTAGGTGACAGACAGAATGGTATTATATCACATCACTTACCATCAGCCTCTCTCACAACCACAGTAAAGTACTTCACAGCTCCATTAGTATCACTAAACCAGCTGCAGTTAAAAGTGAAGTTGATGGAGGATTTGGTAATCAGCACCTCTTTTTTATTCACTCGTATGTCTGGAGGTGGCTGAGGGGGACCTGAGTAATTAAAACCAAAACAAAACAAAAAAGGAGAGAAAGCATTATCTATGTATTTACTGTGAGCTAGACTAATAAAGGAAATGTAATTCGTAGTAAAGCTCAGCTGACTTGACCCAAGACTCTGATTCTGTTCTTTTTCAATCAAGGACATGTCTTCCCCTCCCACAGGGAGTCTGTCAAAGGATGAAACAAGCCAGCAGTGAGTTAACCATAGTAACAGTGGCAGTTCCTCAGCAGTAATTCCTGTAGAAGTCCATATGGAAATGCATTACAGTCTTGCTAAATCTCTGAAATCAGAAACTGTAGTTGCTAAAAATGACACAGGCTTAAGTCAGGTATTTGGAGGCCACTTAGCAAACTCACTACAGGAAGTTACCTATTTTAAGCATCTAAATTTCTGTTTCCTTTTCCAGATGATCAGCCCCAAGTCAGCCTTCAACTAGAGAGTACCATTTTCCAGACTGACTGCCGGATTTCCATAGGAAATGTCCTTCATATGCTAGAAAGCTATTACCTCAAACTCACACAGAAGAAGAAAACTGGAAAGTGTAAAATCCTTCAGAGGACCAGTGGAATGAAAGTAGGGATTTTAAGGACCTACACTGCTGAATCTTAAAAACCTGTATTACTGAAACTATATTGCAAGTATGGGAAACGTATCAAATATGTAAGCAGATGGCTAAACTTCAAAAGGTTTTAGATTGCAAAAAGAGCCAATAATTCACGCCTTTCTATGTTGTTTAGTTAAACGTCTTATATGCACAAAGTCTAGCTGCAATTTTTTGTGTTCCCTGGAGGTAGGGCCTCCAGTGTTAATGAGAATCTGAGAGAACAGCAGTATTTAAAACAAGTAAGAATGTGAAACAGCTAACCTTCAAATAGGACTCAGCATCACTTCTTGTTACATGAATAGCTAGTTCTTACTACATCTGAATTTGTAGCATCCTTTGTGGTAGAGGAAGGAGATGACATGGTTGCAATTAAAAGGCTATCGATGGGGGAAGGCAGAAGGTGGGATGGTGACTGAACTCTGTAGCTTAGCTCAATAGCTTCCAAGCCAAACATAATTTTTATGATCTAGCATTTCACACCGATTTGGCTTTTAATAAGCACCTATAGAAGTGCTTCTGAATATAGGTCTCCTGGCCACCCTGTGTTTCTGAGAAGTTTAGCCCTAGAGAGGTTCAGGCCCCTGTGTTTTGCTGTGCCACTGAATCCCAAGGGACTGCAAAAATTGGAGCACCTTTAGGGCCAGCAATGGCGGGCTGTTCACTGCAGTGGTCTGGCAGTGCAGAGGCATCAGCAGATTCTACCGATACGCTCTACTCAGCAGCCTACAGGTGGAGAAATTGAAGAAGCTGTTTCAAAGCACATGCTATGGAAATCTGTGATCCTCCCTCCTACAGGTGATTTAGTCAGGTAGCACCTCAAAAGAATGCACAGAGCCCAAAAATGACCCAGTGCCACAATCCAATGTCCTCACTGAAGGGTATTTGTGCTTAGGATGGCTACCATCCATTAGGAGAAACATCCAGGCACAGGAAACCAAGCAGCAACCATGAAGACAACTAAAGTTGTGTGATGATGATGGCATCTGTGGTGTTGAACATCAGAGTGACAGGATAATTTTTAAAGTTGCTCCAAATAAGCAGGTCTGGCAATGTAATGAGAGACAATATAGTTAAAATCCTGCATTGTCTGTCTCAACAAGGAACCGATGGACAGGTTCATTATTTTGGCCACCACATGATGACTACTACACCCTGGCAATTATGGAGTTCAGAACTCCTTTTGCTGTCTAACCAACACAGGCAGTTGCTTACTGCTGCTCACTGCCTCCCTTCACAGCAACTCTGAATTACACTTACGGTCGATCATTGTGATGGTGCTGTCCTCAACGACTTCACTTGTCATATCTGCAGAATGCACCTTGATGGACACCAGGTATTGCTTGTGGGGAACGAGGGTCATGATACTAAGCAGAGATTTGTCTTTGTCTATCCTTCTAGAAAATTCCACTTCATGAGTATCCATCTTCTTGCATTCGACACTGTACCCATCGAAGTCAGAATCAGGAGGAGTCCAGGAACATGCAATGGCAGTAGAGGTCTGGGGCCGGCAATGAAGACTTTGTATCTTGTCTGGTTCTAGAAGAATGTTAAGAAATTGAAGCTTAGTGGGAAAGGTACAGGCATCACCCTGCTATGAACATCTGCTCTGCTCACCCTACAGCCCCTAGATTCCACACAGCTGTTTGATCAGAGTGGGAGGCTAGTACCCAGAATTCCTACCTCTCCTGCAAATAATGTGCTGCATGATTATTAGGCAAGTCTAACTCATTTTAGCCATCTGAAATCAGATCTAGTGACATCAGCCTCACTGGGTTTGTGAAGCTTCAGTCATTAATTATGAAAACAAGCAAACAGAACTACTTGCTGAAGTCTTAACATGAACAGCAACAGTGCAAAGCAATGGATTTCTAGAACTCTGATACAACTTATTTGGAAGTTACATGTGCTTAATGACATCAGTCATCTCATGACTGATCTGTTTTCCTGGGTAGCATGTGGTACTCCCGTATTATTAAAACATTCCACAGAAGTATGCTTTATCCATGTAATATCAGAGCACCATATGTACCGTCACGTAATGAAGGTGACAGATGTCTACCTTTAAGTGATTAAATACAGGTGAAAGAGGTCTCTCATTTTAATAAATACGCTGAATGGAATCTAAAGAGCTATTCAGCTTACTAAACATAGATGTCCATTTAGAGCTGATCCCACCCCAGGTGACATGAGGGTTTGACAATGCTGTTATTTTTACAATTCCAGGTCACTTTTTCAAATCAGCCTGCTACTGAGGTTGATAGAGATGGCTAGATTATGCAGATCCACAAACATGGGCAGAAATGCAGACCAGTGAAACACTAATTTCAGTTTCGAATCTAGTACAGCAGGGTTTCATTCATCCTTCCTGTCTGATAGTTCAGAAACATTTTGCTTATTTCAATATCCTACTGTCAGAGAAGTTTGGATATTCAGCCTTATTTTACCCTGAAACTGACTGATTCAGGCTCCTCAACCAAACAGCCCCACTCTGGATGTGAAGATTGTAAATATATGTCCATTTCCAAATGGTTAACCTTGCACACAGCAAGGGCTTAGAATCTAGACAAATTCATCACCATCATTCATAAATTCACTAATGGAAATTACTGACTGGCAAGGGAATTGCTAAGATTTAAGGCTTGCATCTTCTCCAGCTGACTGTTAGGGTGCAATGGAAACTCTCACTTACTTGTCCTCACACTTGCAGACTGTGATTGACTGTATGTCTTCCAGCTGTCACCACTGACAGTTCTGACACTGAAGTCATAAAGTCTGCCTGGTCGCAGGCCATAGATGATGCGTACTTTTGATTTGCTGCTGCTGTAGGGATTGAATACTATGAGGGGATCCTTTGGAAGCCACTGCAACTCAAAATCATCGTAGTCTGTCCAGTCTGGAGGACCCAACCAAGTAACTGATAAAGAAGTGTTTGCAACATCAGTGAACGACACAGCGTTAGGAGGGCTGGGTGCTACACAGAAACGGGGGAAGAGAAGGGGAAGGGATAAAGAGATTCTTAACAAGTTTTTACATATGACATAAATGAAACATACATTGTTTTCTTCATGCATCATAAAGTTGTTTATATTATCCTGTGCACACAGCTTATTAGTGCACCTGTGCTGATGGTGGTGACTTTCACAGATATTACATATCCCTGAGCCTTTGAAAGAAAGCCAGCACTGAATAAAATCACTCTCCATTGGTTTAGTACCCTTAAGGATATTCTTTATCTTTACACCTTTGGTGACTGTTAAAATAAATCCTCCCTCAGAACAAGTCCGTTGCATAGCTGTGAACTAATATGAATGCTGACAGATGGAACTAAACAAAAATCCCAAAGCTTTTGTGTTTTTTACCTGTTCTCCCTTCAGCATTTGCTGTGTTGGTCAGGTCACCACTGTGAGTCACCACAACTAGAGTATACTTTCTGCCAGGAATGAGCCCCTGGAAATGCCACTCTTTCAGGTCTTTCCTCTGCCATGTCTCTTTCTGTGTCCCATTTGGGTTGTAAAGATTCAGCTCATAGAAGTCAACATCTCCTGCTGCTGGACCCCAGGTGAACCACAGACTGTCTGTCATGTTTCGGTTGGATGCCTTTAGACCAACAACCGGGGCTGGTACTGAAAAAAAAGGGGTTGAATATTACTGTATGTAGAACATCCTTAGGGTGAGGAGAAGTAACAAAATCCAGCAGACCTTACACTTATCCTGTAATGACAGCCATGTAATAAACCAGACGGGCACCACAGATGGCCAAAAAGCCAGGAAGCATCAGGAAGTGTATCTCAATAGTTTCCTGTCTTATTTTGAACTGCCACTGTCTCCAAAGAGGCTGAAATATTTGTAATAGATACTTTTGCAAATGTTAAGCAGCTTTTTCCCAATCAGTGTCTGGAAACATCCAGTTCTGAGGTAGCTGAAGAAAACATACCACTGTCTAGAGGCAGTCTTACAGAAGGGTTACTATACAGTGCCTCAGAGGATAAAGAAAGGTTTCACAGAGCATCAGGGTTGCTAAAGCTGCTTACGAATCTCTGCTTCCCATGTGTGGCTGAACAAACACATCTGCAGCAAGAGCTCCCCAGGGAAAACAACTTTTATTTACTGGTAGATTGTCTACCCCATTAACCCTACTTGCTTTGCCTTTTGGTCTTTTCCACTCATAGACCACACTTTTAGGATGGGATACAGCTGTCTTCCTTTAAGGCTTAAGCAGCATACATTGGGATGTTCTTCTCCTGACCTGAGTAGCTGGGAACTATTGTAAAGTTCTTTGCTCCAGTTTCCTCTTGCAACCACATCATTCAAAAATTACCTTCTTACTTGTCTAATGCTTTTCATGTATGAGAGCCCACTTTGATATTTCTAATAGTTGCTCTAATCTAAAGTGAACAGCAGACTCAGACCAGCTCACTGGTGTCCCCCATGAGCACCACACTGGAGGCAGAAGGTTTTCTTAGATGTTCTTGCCTGTTCTTCCATAGACAGATGACTCGTTAGTGAGGTCCCCACTATGGGTAACGATCACCATTCGATACATCCTGCCTTGCTGCAGGTTCTGGAATGAACACTGCTGGAGGTGCTGCTCTCCTGAAATCCTGTCATGAAGGGACTTGTCTGGGTTGTACAGGAAGATGTCATATGAATCAAGCTCTCCTTGTGAGGTAGTCCAGCTGAAGGACAGTCGGTCAGTGGTGTTCTCTGTGACCTTCAGATCTGTAACTGCTGCTGGAACTGAAAAGAATAAATGCAAGGGTAAATACCAAAATGTCTGGCCACTAAGCTGAACCTTTAATAAAGTAACAAGTCATGGTTGGAATACATTTCAATTAAGCCACAAGTAGCTAAGTAATGTCAACAGCAACTTTCAGAAGCCAGGGGAAAGCATTTACGAGGTGCCACTGAGTCTCTCCAACACAGTGTTTGTATTTCCCAGCAGGCCTGGTTCTACAGCCTGTGCTCACACAGAACTGTCCATTAGTTTCTACAAGAAGTTTTCACTGAGTAAAGACTGTGCTAAAAGCCTTGAGATTGTGAATTAAAAACTTGATGACAATAAAGCATTCAGATAGATAGTTCCATAACAGATGGACTGAAGGCAGCATTCAGCACTTTGGTTTAATATCCTTGTTATGAACCACGGCCACATTATTATGTTAACAATTTCAGATTCACATACCAAGCACACATCAGGAAAAATGATGTATAAAATCTGAAGTCTGTTCTTACTAGAATCTTCCCAGAATCAAGATATAAAGATGATTCATGTATTTAATGATATCTGACTGAAGGAACTATAAATACACAAAAATGTTCTAATTACCTGTTCGCCCAACAGTTTCTGCTCGTTTACTGAAGAGGCCACCACTAACTGTCAAAACTTGTATTTTATACTTCTTGCCAGCTAATAAATCTTCAAATTTGTGCTGTTTGGCAGTAGCTGGCTCTGATTTGTTGCTCAGGAGGATTCCTTGCTCGTTCAAGAGCAGAATGTCATATCTTTCAGCGACACCAGGAGCTTTCTGCCAGGTTACTAACAAGGAATGACTGCTGTAAGCATGATGGGCTAGTAAGTCCTGGACAGAGGCTGGAACTGGAAGCAACAATTAAAGGCAGGACATTACCAGGTGAAATACAGATCATTCAATACACATTCAATACACAACTATGAATAAACTAATTAATAGAATATATCTTTATTCATTTGCATGTTCACTTGTGGGAAAGGAATGTCTGTGCATGTAAATAATTCCTAGACATAAATACAATCAGATGAAGTTAGAGAGCATCATGAACATCTGAAGTGCAATAGATACATATAAGTTATCATGAAAAGATCGAGGAGAGTGAGACAAACTGATGAAAACAGTTAATAAAGGCATGTGAAAAAGAACTGCAAAATAAAGAAGTGGTGCAAAACAGTGTCACAGAATATAAAATGTTAGCTAGCAGCTGTTGCACAAAAGTCAAGGCCACAGCAAACACATGCAGGTGCTGGAGACAGGATGGACTGAAACCAGGGTGTTCCACTGTTTTCTGCGTTCCAACATGCAGTGGAACATTGTACAACAAACCTCGATCATACAATGGGCTCTGCTACAACACAGTATTTGACTAAATGGAGCCCTGAAGATATATGTGCTGGATGGGTACAGACACAGGACTGAGGGGTGATGGAACTGCATTCATCTTATGAAGGCGCTTTGGGCTGGGGACTTGAATTCCACATGCATTCACCCAGGTAAAGCTACTCACATGACAGATCTGTTACTAACAGACCCTAGGTGTTTGCAAGAGAGAGGACTCGCATTCCTTCAGAAAAAAACTTGTCATGAGTCTTAGAATCCCCACACCCAGTAATATGTTCATAAATGTTATTAATAAGCTTCTGGGAAGATTTAATGCAACTTGCTCCTTGTCTCAAACAAAACGTACTTGTTCTCCCAAAAGCTGCTAAGCTGTTGTGCAAGGTGCCACTGTTAGATTGCACGACAACCCGGTACTGCTCCCCAGCTTCCAACTTGTGAAACATGTGCTCAGAGATATGTTTGGAGACACTCTGGGAGTCAAGCTGATGGTTTTGCTGAAATATAGTCACTGTGTAGGAATCAACATCTCCACTTCCAGGAGTCCAGCTCACTTTCAGGCTGTTTGTCATGCCATTAGGGGACACATGAATGTTTCTGACCATGCTTGGAACTGGAAAAAAAAAAAGGGACACAAAGGCACCTGCTCACAAATTTCCTGTTTGATTCAGACTTTTAAATTCCTACTTTTTTTATGGCCACAGCAGATGATTCAAAGGACAAAAAGCATTTTCATGTACAAGTAATTTCACTCATGGGTAAACGCAAGTAAAGTTGAAGACATTTGTGTAGGATTGTGCCATTTTAGAAAAGCAATTATGTGTTTACAGGATCAAATGTAAATAAAATGTAAGTTAAACAGAAAGAAGCTTCTATGTTCTTTTAGCTGGGTAACCTCCCTGTTTTCCAAATGCTGCTTCAGATACCCCTCAGAAAACCAGAGCTCTTTATGTACACTTAGTTAGTTAGCCATTTTGCAGTTATAATCACACCCATTCACTTCAGGTGGGTAAATAAGAGGTGTAAAATAACTTAAGATATCTAGCTAGAGATACTAAGCAAACAACTGGCATCCATGGGAATAACAGAAACCCAACATCGACATCTCAATACTACTCCTATGCAACAAATCAGATTAACTGCCACATACCAACTATCAGTAACTGTGACATTTGTTTATTAAGCACAGATCAACTTGGCTGAAGTACTAGTGTGATTTTCAATGAGATATGCTGTCATTGTGCCAGTATCACAGGAGCTCAGATAAGATCATGGTTCACCCTTAATTTTCTCCGCCTCATTCTTTCCTCTAAATACTGTATTATTTCTTACTTGTCAGGCCTTCTATGAAAGTAGCACGTTGTGCATCTCCACTGATGGTCAAGACAAGAATTTTGTATAGACGTCCTGGAGTCAAAGCTGTGAACCGATACTCCTCAACGGTGTTCCCAAGGAAAATGGGTGGGAAGATCTTCATATCATTGAAGAGCAGCTGAATCTCATATTTATCAACATCCCCCTCAGCCTTTGACCAAGTTACCTGCAGATCTTCTGTGCTCCTGTTACTAAGAGTCAGTTCCTTCACTGACTCTGGCACTAAAGAGGTGAGAAGAAAGAAAACTTCTCAGTACTTATTAACAGCTCACAGCAAAAAGATACAAGCTCTGACACCATGCTCCTGCACCAAAACTTTTCATTCAGTTCCCTAGGAAAAGCAGCAGACTGCACTTATTTACAATGTTTGCTGTCTGTGGTTTGCACTGTATCTAACCCCAGAAGGTCCCATTTCAGAACACTGAGTCCACGAACTATCAGCATAAAAATAAAAATGGGTAATAATGGAGTCTGCAGAGAATCTGCGTAGCCAACAAAAGTTGAGTAGGATCTGCATGTACAACAAATGTTATACAAAGAGGCCTGAGCTAGCAGAGACCCAAGGCAATCCATCCATGTGCTGCAGCACCACCCTGCACAGTTCCAAACTCCTGCCAGATGCAGGTCAGTCATTTTTGCCCAGTGCTACATCTGTGTTAATAAACTCAGTTTCTTAGCATGGCTCATTAGCTTACACAAAGTGCTAAGTGAAGACAGGCAAATTGCATTCAGGTCCTTCCTGGCTCACAGCTAGTCACTTTACTACTCCTGCCCCATGCTCTCCAACTCCAATTCTTGGGGTAATTTGACGAGTATGAGGTCTAGACTATCTTTTTCCTTATACATTTCCATGACCAGAAAACAACCTGGCATGTACATTTCGGCATAGTTTAAGCACAAATACTAAGTTCATGTGAAAACCTGTGTAACTCTATTTCAGTTTTCCATATTTCAAGATTTACTTTCCAAGTTCACAACACAGATCTGTTCTTTCATGTTCTGTATGTCTCTAACTTAAACACTGGTCATAAACTAAATAAGTATTTGGAATGACACACATGCAGAGTCACACTCAACATTCTGTGTTAAAACCATATGAGATTTCTAGGCCAGCTATGGTAAACAGAAAAAATCTTGGAGTGTCTCAAGATGCTTTCAGGATGTTTACTTACTTGTTCTGCCATAGACTCTTTCACTAGTTTCATATTTCCCACTCCTTGTGCTGACCGTGACACTGTACTGCCTCCCTGGGACCAGATTAGTGAACACACATTCATTTTCATCCTTTGGGACACTTTTTGTTTGGATGAAATCATTGTTGTTCTTGATGATCACTTCATAATTATCAAAATATCCAGAGGCATGTAACCAGGACACCTTCAAGTAGTCACTTCTGGCTGAATTGCTGACAGTAAGTCCCTGAACACTTGAAGGGACTGAAAGAAAAACACAAGTAAAGATTCAGAAAGCAATAACTTCCTGAAGTAACAGGAGCTGCTGTAGTAGACTATATTTGTGGTAATTACCACAAATCAGACTTTTCTGAGGAAGCTGCCAAAAGACCACAATGTGGATTTAAGCAATACCCTAGCTTCTAAAATAGTAACTGCAGTTTCCATGTTGCTTTATGTCATGTAACAATGGTTTGCCTTTCCAGTTTTTGGTCTTTTGGAACTTGGTCAGTTTGGCTTATAGCAGTGAGTGCCACAGGTTCACACTAATCCTGAATTTGCTTCTCCTAATTTAAATGCCTGTGTCTTGGATTTTCACTTACACTATTAGAAGACTAAAATTGCGCTAACTTGACAGTCTTTGTCATTTTAACACCCCTTACCATCTTTTTCCATTTTACTGGCTTATCAAGTGTAAAGTCTCAGTATTTTCAACCTTTGAGGAAGTTTTAAAAAGTTTTCCATCAGTATTGCCACCCTTTTCTGAAATTTTCCTTATTCCTGCTATAATCTGCTTGAACACTGCATGACCAAAACCATAGACATGAGTGTTACTCATTTATGTGACACACAAATATTTTAGTAGTTAGCCTATCCTATCCCATTCTTTCAGTACTTGAGTAACTTGGCAGACGTGGGGGGGATGCTCTACAGGATATACTTAAAGAGCCAAGTAGAGGCGTTAAGAGCAGGAAAATGATTTGAGCTAAAACTGATACATGATTTACTCACAAGGACTGACACGTGACATATTCATGCTAAAGTAATTTTAAATGACATAAAACAGCAGTAGGGGCATAAGAATAAAACTAAGTCTGTAAAGCTTTTATTTTATAGTTTGACCCTCCAATCCCTACTCACCCATCCCAGTTTGGTCAGATACTGATAGATCATTGATAATGGCTATACAAAGTGATTATGGTGACTGGATTTTGCTGCAAGGCTCTCTTTACCTGTTCGTTCCTGGCTGAAGGAATAATTTTCATACTTCCCACTCTTTGTGGTTATCATCACATTGTAAAGCGTCCCAGGAGTAAGGCTGCTGAAGGAGCATTCACTGAAGGATTTGGAAACGGTGAGAGTCTGAACAATCTGGTCATCATGAGAGAGTGTTACCAAATAACTGTCTACATCTCCAGAAGCTGGCAGCCAAGAAACACTGAGGTAGTCGCTGCGACCTGAGTTATTTACTGTTACTCCAGTCACGCTGGAAGGAACTGTGCAACAAAGAGGAAAAACCAAAAGAGCTTTAACTACTCAATTCCATTTGTTGTGAGAATGCCTGGAATGTCGCCCTGCCAAATAAGCAGTCTGGGACTCCTGAGAAACTCTGCACTGACTCCCACTCAGCAACACTTGTCTGCTTTTTTGAATACAGTGAAGGAAATTGCCTTTGGTGGCACAATCTCAGCACTTCTAAAATCCCAGGAGATGAGTTATCCTCTCAAATTGCCATTCATCAGTAGTAGCAATTACTGTTGAGGCTTCTATGAAGTTGAGGCCCACAGCAGAACGTGTGTCATTTGCAATGAGTTCTCTGACGCCTAGTGGCCAAAACATGAAAGAAACTTGTTTCTCAAAACAGCAAGGTGGGATCAAAGACTCCACACTGCCAGAAATACCATCACTTAGGTACAAAACTACCAGAATTATTACAGGAGCAGACCTTAATCACAATGAACTGTCACATTTTCACTGAACTCTGATGGACTGAACTGACTTACCTCAGTTAGAGGGTAAGGACCACCAGCCATCAGCTGTCAGAGTAAAAAATATTAGATTTTACAAAATATGTTTATGTACTTTAAGTCTCTTAGTGTCATTCTTCTGCAGTTGTGGGGTTGGGGTTTTTTTCTGTTTGTTTGGTTGGTTGGGTTTTTTTACCTGAAAATAGTTCAGTAAGAACACTGGACCAGACTGCAGAATATCCAGCCTGTGCTAAATTCGCATAAAGCGTGAAATTGCACTGTGTTGTCAATATTTCCCTCTATTTAAACATCCAACGGACTGGCATTACATTTCAAGAGTCATTAAACTTACAGTATTTAATGCAAAAGTAAAGCCAGTCCTATGCAGTATAGAAGCGCTCCATAATGAGTCATTAACCCTGGTGGACATTCTTTAATGTTGGATTGGAGGAAAAGAGTGGGTCATGAGAGGCTGAGACACAAACTTATCCCACCACCTTTAGGCAGCTAATTTGCACACCTAAGGAGCAATCACCCTATCTAGTCAATGGAACAAGAAAGTCCCTTCCTAGGGGTGATTCACCCACCACAGCTGTACATCACTCTCAGGGCCTGATTTTGTCTTCCCCACAAAGTGATCCTGCTGTCCTGAGTTCCTAGTGTAGGCAGAGCAGCTAGCTCCTTAGGGAGCTATGTTAATGTGAATCTGGACCCACAGTATGCCTGAGGTCACATACAGGAATTATATGGCTGAAACTCCCGTATTTCTGAATGTTCAGTGCAATGGCTTAATCACATGACTGTTTTGTTTAATAAACTCATCTTTTAGGAACTGAAAAAAGACATGCTGGAGTATTTTCTCTTTTACCTGTCCTCCCCTCTGCGACTGTTTGCCTTGAAGATATTCCCCCACTGACAGTGGTGACAACAACTGAATAGAGTCCTCCAGGTTTCAGGGGATAGAAGTGGTATCTGTTGGTTTCACTGGGAACAGTCTCATTCTTAATGACAACATTCTCGTGAATCAGTAGCACTTGGTATGAGTCTACATCTCCCAGTGCTCCTGTCCAGTTGGTGAACAAGCTGTTGGTTGATCCCTGACTTGCCACGGTCAGACCAGTCACTTGGGCTGGCACTGCAAAGAGAATTGTCATAATGTTACTGAGGAGAAACAAAATAAAACAAAACAAAACCCCCAAATAACCCAAGTTTAGTCACACAGAGGAAGTGCATGAAAAGAACATTCCAATTTGCAGCCAGACTCAACAGGACTAAAAATAATCTAACTGTGGACTGCTTCCTGTCTGATGGGATGCGGTCTATGGGAAACTATCTAAGGCACAGAAAGGTCTTTCAGGCATTAGCACAGCTTTTCCCAGTCAGACCACAATGATTCAAGATCAGGGAACTGGAAGAGACGGAATTTTATAAATACCATTAAACAAAAGCCAACAATTTAGGAAGTCACTTGGGGTTTTGATGACTTTAAAATACTGTGTCTTCCATTCTCCTATTTCCTCTCCTATTCTCTGTCTCTCACTCCTATTAGATTCCATTTCCTCTCCTACACCACATCTCTCATTCCTATTAAATGGCAAACTAGTTTCCTGAATACCTCAGGCACAGCCACGTATACCTCAGAGAAGTGTCAGACCCTTTACTTTCGGAGGTAACTGAAATGGTAACTGAGATGGTAACTAGATGGTTTGAGTTTTACTTTTTACATCACAGTATCTGCAGGATACTAACTTTTTTAGCATCAAAAGATGAATTAATTGTTAAACAAACATAACATTTACTAAATATAAGCTGGTAAACTTAGCCAGGCCAAAAAGGAAAAAGAAATAACAACAGGAATGTAGTTTTCTTGTACAAATTTTACCCCAAATATTTTTTTTTATTTGACAGTATTTGGTCAAAGCAAGGAAATATAGTTACTTCTTTCTAAGTATTTCTGCTTACATGACCAAGCACAACTGAAATAAAGAACACTCCTATTTTATAGAATGTGACTGCAAGCTTTACCTCTTGTTTTGTATCAGCCTTTTTGCACACACAGTATTAGATTAGCAATCATTAACAAAAGCTAGAAAATTAGGCACATAGCTGAAAGAAACGTACACTAAAAAGTGAATCAAAAATCCCACCTGTTTCATAATGCTGTCACAACATAGTAAGCTCCAAGACACTTAAGTGCCACCTTCCTGTGCTAAAGGCACTTTTAGTGATACCTCTGGCTTCTGGCTTCACCAGAAGCTGACCAATCTAGGATGCATGTAAGACCTCTTTCTGTCATAATTACTGCAAAATTTTGCCAGCCTAGCAAGCCGATCTACTGTTACGAAGATCGAGAGGTTTGGAATGCTTATTAAGATCTATGTTCAAACTTGTCAGTGTTCATTCTTTATCACTTTGAATGTAATGATATCCCTGCCTGATTCATACTAGTGAAGTGAGACACTGTAACCTTTATGCCTAAATAGGCCTTGTAAAGGGGCGTAAGGCAGAAGGAAGAGAAATCCCAGCTATCTAATCACACAGCAAAGAAATGAAAGTATAAGTCAAACTTTTAGGGCCTTGGAAGAACTTACAACTTTCAAGTAAGGACCACTATCAAGCCATAGGCATGATTAGATTCACACACCAGCAGCTTGTTTTTCCTTGTGCTGTGCAAGACCAGAGCTACATTTTAAGACTTTGCTTGCACTGGAGAATGCAAAAGTCAAACAGAGTAAAGCAACACATATGGTTTATAACTTGCACATGTGCACAAAATTAGTACCCTGCAGGAGGTGGGAATGGGACCTTCCTTGTGTCACAGTCAGCATCCTAAGTAAGAGACACAGATTCTGGAATCATAACAGCAGATAGATTCAAAATACATTTTCAAGGTCACATATGTTTTGTGTCTGTCAACCTTGGAATGTTCCCCCTAAAGCAATATTTTCCTGTGTGGTGGTGTTTGTTTTTTTTTCAGATGATGAATGCTTTGAATCAAGGAGGTGACCTTCCTGGAGATACCCAGTGAAAATTTTTCTTCTTATATGGAATCTTGTGGTAATGTAGATTGATCAGACGTGACATAGTATTTCAGAAACCTGTTTTGCCAGGAATTACATATCCATTTCCCCAAAACCTTAAATAAATACTGCAAGATAGCTGACAGTCAGAAATGAGAGGCTCAGAAATGTGACTTTTCTACTGAAGAAACGAACATAAATTCAAGACTTCTGAAATTTACACATAGTTCATTTAGTTCACTGCAAAACAAAGTAAGTTATTAATGCTCAACAGAAGCAAAGATTAAAATAGTTTGACAGGATGGTACCTGTTCTTCCTTCCACTGAAGTCCAGTTGCTTAAACTCCCACTAATGGTAGTGATGGTAGCTGTGTATTTTCTTCCAGGTACCAAGTCAGTGAACGTGAATTCCTTAGCTTCTTTTGCAAGCCCTTTTTTGATGACAGTAAGATCCCTGTCTCCTAGTGAAACCACATAGCTGTCCCATTCCGCAACAGGGGTCATCCACATGACACTAAGTGAAGATTCATTTGCATGCTTCACACGGAGCTGGAGAACAGGTTCTGGAGCTGTAAAAGTACACAGACACCACAATGAGAACAGGATTTTGTAGCGAACACACATGCTGTAGCTCAACATGCTGTAAGAGATCTGTTCTGTAAGACACAACTGTGACAGCACCAGAGTACTTGTAATCAGTGGAAGATTATTTACCTTTCTCTAGGAAACCAGTGTTACAAATCTAGTATTTATGCTACTCTTCCAGTAAAGGGCTGTAGCAGCAGCCTTCAGCATTATGGCTGTAATGCTTAGGTTTAAGCTTATATCAGGATATATATTTTAGTATGAATGGAAATGCAGTGAAGTCAGTGGGCTTTCTCTTGAAGTGTGGGTGCTAGACAGCAATATAAAACATTTGTACCAGAAAACAGACCTACACCAATTTAGCTGTAACAAACAAGGATGTAAATTATACGACCAGAGTGACGCTGATTTTGCTCTGGTTTGTATCTCAGTCAACTTGGCAGACACTCCAAACTTACAGTGGCATAAAAGAAACAATTTGATCAGTAAATTTCTGTATGTGTGCACACATACAGAGGGCATCTGTTGATTTTGTCCCTGTGACATTGAAATACAACTCACAAGCACAGTTATGATACACCTAGTGCTGGATATTATTTATTGGACCATGTTCTAATCACTTAGCTGTGTCAAAAGTAACACCATAAACTTAAATTATTTGTAATGTACATCAAGGTAGGCAAGATGAGAATGCGCCTTGTTCTATCAGCTATAAAATATACAGTGAAATGTTGTACATGTAGTGTAATGCTTCAGTCATGACAGTATATATAATATTCTGTATCATATATAGAATATAATTCCCAAAGCTTTCACTAACAAAGTATTTGCCACCAAAATAACCCTGAAAGTTTTCACAGAACTGCTAAAAAGCATTATTTCTGTTGTTTACAAGGGAGCTCCTTTTTCCTGTATTAATAGTGAAATACACCTATGGATTCCCAGGTACTTCTCCTTTCTCCTTGCCCACAAACCCCAGCTGAACATTTTGTACTCTCACATTTCCCAGGCAAGCACGCTGACCTGTTCTCCCTGTGCAGCTAGTTTTGCTCTGCAAATCACCACTCTCCACAAACAGGTCCACGCTGTACTGTCTCCCGGGGATGAGGCCCACGTCGTGGATGAGGTACTCGCTGGTGTCCTTCTGGAGGGTGGCGTTAAGCACCAGGGCCGAGCGGTTCCACAGGAGGAGGTGGTACCTCTCCCAGTCTCCCGCAGGGGGCAGCCAGTTCACTCGCAGAGACCTCAGCCAACCACCACCACCGGCTTCCAGCTCAGAAACCTTCTGGGGAACTGAAATACAGGCATTGAGAGAGGAAGTCTGAAGTGGGGTAACTGCGCACTGGCAAAACCTGTCTTGCAGCACAGCTATTGCAGAAGTACTTGGATCTGTTAGAGCAATGTGAGGTATCTTGTTATGAAGGCTGGCATTCATTTTGAAGCTAATTTTTACTCTTTCTCGCACAAACCACTCACTTTTTCACTGTTGGTTTCTGACATTAGAAATTGGGAACTCTTCTTATCAGGGTGGCAAAATCTTCCCCTGCACTACTAGCATACATCTGCAGTTTCCAGTTAGCTTCCCTGTTGTTTCGGGGACTTAAGTTCATTTACAGACCGTGAATCAATTTTTCAAAGCTAAGGACAAAACTTCAGTCAATATGGGTCAAATTCTGGTCTCAGCAGGAGAAATTCTAAGTCTGATGGCTTCTTCCCACAAAGACCTTGTATTTCCTAGTCCCTCCTATTTGTAAGGCACTGAGGTTCAAACTGAGGTCCATTAAAACATCCACTTTGTCCTGTCCTCCACTTCAAGGGTCCTGAATTTACATCCTCAGCAGGTTTTGCTGCTGTAGGCACCCTCTCAATACACAGCAATGTGGATTACATTCTTGGGCACCTGACTCTCTAAAAGTCTAACCCCTTCAGCATCTTTAGATATGACAGCCCAGATTTACAAATTTATCTTTCAGCCACAAAGCTTCTGACTGTTTTCAAAGCTCTTGGTAGCAATGGAAAAGTCACATTGGCACATGATCACCATCCTTGGAAAAAGGACTTTTAGATCCCTGACTTTGAAAGTACTGGGTCTAGGTCACAAATTTGGGGATCAGTGGTTTGAGTGAGGGCCTGAAGCTCTCCCTTCAGATGCAAATGGTGATCTTAAAAGGCCCTTAATGGAAAGCTAAACAGAAAAAACCCAACCAAAAAAACTTATGAAAGGACATGAAAGGCTTTTCACTTCTCTTCCAGCCTGCACTGCTAATGGAGTAGCACCTAGATATGTCAAGCATGTGTCTTTCATATGAGACGTTTCATTGTAGGTGATAGATAGTCTCTAAAATAAATACTCTTCTCCTTCTCTCTCTCACACACACACATACATACATATTTTTTGGTTCTGAGGCTACCAGCAATTTCTGTATGTATTCTTCACTCACTCATGTATTTTTTTTCCCATCTAAATTCTGCCTGGGCTAGGCTGGTGTGGAGAAGATGGCTTTGTGGTCAGTAATGCTGTGGAAGAACTATGCCATGATTTTTCAGGTTCAGAACTCATACAAGAGGTAACTCAAAGAAAATTATACTTCTGAAAAAGATTAAAAACCAAAATAACCCAGCTCTACCTAGGCTGCCACATGCTGTTGGTAGTGAAGAAAGCCAAGACCTAATCTTTTCCTATTTGTAGATTTATGTCTGGAGCAAGGGACATTAGACCTTGCAAAATTACTTAGAAATCTGTTAACAATTTGACTACATGCAGACTTCCCCATAATATAACTCATTTTATATACTATGCTGAGTTGAATTCAATATAACAAAGTTGGTCAGAAGTGTAGTAGTGTGGAACAGTTTTTTAACAGACTCACCCACCTATAAGGTCAAAAATGCATTATTGTTGCCTGCTCCCAAACTATGCTGGAGCTGCTTTTGGCTGCCAGATTAACTGTTGCCAGAGAGTCAGGAAGGGGTACTCCAGGAACGATATTGTGCTCTTTATCTTATTTTGCCTGGAATCCAAATCATTTTGTCTCCTAAAATAATTTTCTACAAGGCCAATGTTGGCAAAAATAACATCAGTTACAATGTTCCTACTGAAGCAGAAGGCTTACATGTCCTGCCAGTTGCCATCCGATCAGTGAACAGTTCACCACTGATTGTGCGGGCAGTAACCTGGTAAAGACGTCCTGGAGTTAGCTTGTCAAAGTGAGTCTCTGTGACTGGTGGCTGTAGAGTTCTGACTTCTTTAACTGATCCAAGATGAGACAGTGTGATATTATAGAAATCGAGGTTTCCTGAAGGTCTTCGCCACTTAACTTTTAAAGTATCTGAGCTGTCATCGTTAGTCACCGTCAAATCTAAGACTTCAGCTGGGGCTAAAAAAACAAAATGAGAATAAAATAATTCCACCACAGAACATATAAGACTTGCTGCCTTCAAACTGCAATGGTAAAGTTTTGCTTTTGAATAGTTCTGTGAGATGGAGTATGAATGATTTTGCCTGAACAGTGAAAGAGCAAATTCTGGTCACAGTGAAACTGAACCTGGCCCTGTTTCAGACATTGTACTGCTCAAAGTGACACCTCTTTTGATGCCACTCAGGCTTGTGGCACACTACGTACTGAAATGGAGGACTGTGCTGCAAGCCAGATGGAGTGCTTTTATGTTCCGTGAGATTTAAAGTTTTTGCACTCCACAAGAAGAAGAAAGAAAACAATCTGAAGAAATACAACGAAACAAGATTATGATCCCCAGAATAGGCAATGATAGATGACAACAGCACTCATCTGTATGTCCTAGACATCACAATATTGTTCACTTAATGTTAAATTATGTTTACATGGTGAGATTTCTGTAGGAGAAACTGTACCTTACGTTTACCAGAAATTAAGGAAAGCAAAGGCATGGCCCTGTTATTACTTACAACAGTGTTTTAATCACTGGACTCTAGTAGGGCGTTATTTTATCTTTCTCTTTATGACCACAGAACTCTATCTTGAAAAACCTTCCTGAAAAAAACTTGATTTCTAAAACTCTGCTTCTGTGAATCCACGCTTCTCTGTGAAAAAAAACCGAAAAAATCAAACCTAACGTTCAATTTTAAAGTCCTTAACCTACTCTACTTTTCAGAAATGCAGCTATTTTGAAATCCAGAGAAAAGCAGTCACAGAAAATATTTTTTACAAAACTCACAAGCTTTACATCTCCCACTCAGCTGAGTCAGAAACATGGAGCTAAACAGTTTTCACTACTGTGAAATAACCAGTCTACACACTGCCCCAATTCACTGAAATTCATACAGGAGTCAGATAGACCTCTTCCAGAGAAATGAGGTGATATTAGTGCACTTTGGCTCAGACTGTTAACACCTAACTTTACATGTTTAACGAAGTTGCCTATGTTAAGCAGTTAGCTGCAGACACCCTACAAGCTAATTTAGCAGCTAACTTTGCTGCAGTGCTAATTTAGGCAGCTAAATAAGCCTAGGGTTTCTCTAACTCCCTCTATAGCCTTTGGAGAGAAACCCCTGCCAAGGGTAATTCAGATACTGAAGTCTGCGAATATACATTTGGAACACGAATCACTTATTATTCTGAAACATGTCCTGTGGCATTACTAGACTACGGTCTTAGCTTCTTGTTCTGTTGTGATGAATTCAGAAATCATACCTGTCCTGACTGTTTGAAAACTGTTGCTCTCCAATCCTGCAGCCTGGGTTATGATAGAGAGGTTATAGACGTGACCCGCTGTAAGTCCTGAAAAGGTGTAGGAGGTCAGAGGATCTTCTTGGTGAACCTCATGAACTGGGGCATGATTATCCAGTAACAGCAGCCTGTAACGATCCACGTACCCAGAGCCAGGAGACCACGAAGCATGGATAGTGTCTGTTTTGACACTGACCTGAATATTTTTCACAGGGGATGGCACTGTTGGAATAAAAAACCACATGCTTAAGGCCTAATGGTTATGTCCACAATTTCAGCAATTTTAAACAGATTTACTAAAAGAAAATATAGAAATATAAAGAAATATGTTGAATTTCTTTAGGGTTAGTGAAAACCCAATCCCAAATTTATGCCCAAATACTTGACTCCATTACAAATACATGACTCCATTCTTAGCAAACAATTCTTCATGTTAGCCAGAGATTTGTCTATTTCTACTTATAATCAATAGATACTGACATAGATACATAAAGATATGTATCTTGCCAGGAAGAATAATTACATATATTTGTTAATTTCAAAATGTAGAACTGAAAAATACTGTAAGTGGTTTTATTCAGATGAACTACAGTAAAAGAAATCCTACCTGTAGATCCACTTATGTGAAGTTCCGGGGTACTCTTATTTCCAGCAACTGCAGTGAGGACAATGTTGTATTTATTCCCAGGGGTGAGACTGGAAAAAGTATTTTCTGTTTTTGAAGTTCTTCCTGGTATGGAGACTTCTTGTATCTTTTTATTATCATGATCAAATAATACCAGATTATACCAGTCCACCTTTCCTGAGGAAGGTTCCCACTGAACCTTCAAGCTTGTGAATGTAGTTTTTTCTTTATTAATTTCAAAACGAGGTGGTGGTAAGGGATCTGTAGTTAAAAACAGAAAGCATAAACATTCATACAATTTTAAGGGCAACAATGTTTTGGTTTTAGTATCAATTTCAACCACTTCAAACAGATTCTCATAAGAGTATGCTTCTGCTCTGTTGCAGTATTGTTCATATAAATTGAAATAACCCCGAACAGTACATCGAATATACTTTTAGGAACTATATTTAATTGGGACTATTTCTCTGAGAAACTCTCAACATTCATTATGTTATTTATTAAGGAGCTCTCAAGTAAAATCACCTGTAAAATATGATACATTCTAAAGGTATTAGCAAACATTGACCAAACCAAAAGACTCTGGTTGCTTGTATTCTCCAGGTGTATTTCAACACAAGACTTCATGCAAGTCAAAAGCAATGTATTACGTGTTGATGTACTAAGGTATTGACATTTATGTCTCCCAATAAGGTTAAAAAATTGCATCATAAAAAGGTATGTCGAGGCTGAGAACGGAGGTGTCCATATTAACAGTGCCTTAAACACAGAAGAATAAGACCATTTTTCCAATGCAGTCGTTGCTGCCTGGTTCCCTGAACAAG
>NW_009931307.1:0-5785 GCF_000696875.1 Nestor notabilis | reverse complement strand
TGTGAGATCACATAATTAAAAACTGGACTGTAAAGGCTGTCAAATCAAACCTACCCCCACCCTACAAATACAGCAGTAGGAGTATCATGGGGCTAGCAGCCTTTAAGCTGTTTTTTCTTCAAAGTCTGGATGGTGCAGAAGGTTTAACTGCTTCTTACAAAGCTCTGCTGAGAACACACAGATGACAGGTTTTGGTGGTATGCTCTGTCAATCAAGTATATTAGGAATTTCAAGGCAGTATCTCCCTCCTTGGAGACATTCAAAAGCTGTTTGGGCATGGTCCTGCACAACTGGCTCTAAGTGGCCCTGCTTGAGCAGGGGACTTGGAACAGATGACCTCCAGAGGGCCCTTCCCACTTCAACCATACTGTGAGATTTTGTGACTGTGAAAAATACTGTGTCCCTTTGAACCCAGGTCTCTACTTAAATTCAGATTCTGGCTTTGGACCACAGAGATGATAGTGCTCTTCAGAAAAAGAGATAAAAATTAAATTAACAAAATCAACAAATAAAAGTAACTATCTTCTTTTCTTGACCTCTTTCTGAAAGGTCAAACAATGTCTGCTTAAATCTGAATAAATAAACAAATAAAAATTAAAACTCAAGTGCAAGACCAAGTACATCAAACTTCAGGCCAAATAGTTAAAACTTCACCCAGTTACAGCAATTGAAACAGGAGGTTTTAATGAAAAGTGTCAGGAAATGTTAACAATAGGCTTGACTACCAGCTCCACCTATAATATATACTAAGCCACTAAAGACTATTATGTTGGCAAAAGTGAATAGTGGGGGTATAATCTTGTTCCTTGAAGGCAATTGTTCTAATCAGAAAGGTCAAACTCTGGGAGTCAGAAATAAATTCCAGTGCTATATATGGTCAGATGCACAGACAACTAAAAAAAGTTTTAATTTGACTGACATCAAGAGAAGTCATGATAATTGTTGAAAAGTTTACTTCTCTGGCAAAGTTATGGTAAGTTTGACTGCTCTTTAGCCCTGCAAAAGTAATCCACACTGTAATCTGCATTATTTGCCAAATTCTACAAAAAGAAGGCATCTACATTTTTAGAAGTGCTTATACTGTCCTGGGTAATCTGTCTTCTAAGGTGCATTAGCAAAGAAAAGAGTTGCGTGCCTAGAAGGTGAAGTTCAGAAATTCAGACTTTATCTAATCTATCTGGTCCAGAAAACAAAACACTCAGTGCTTTGTACATCCGCTAGAACAAAGGAACAATGAGATTGGGAAGTGCCTGGGCTGAAAGAGCCCTGGATGGAAACAAACACTTAAAAAGCCATTTACATTGTTATACAAGTCTCTGCTGGCAACGATACAACACTGATATATCACAGAAATAAAATATTTTCACAAAGATATTTTTATACCATTTGATACTATATGAATTAATGTCTCCAGGTCTCAAAGGAATGTTCCAGAAGATTTAATGTTGTTGGAATTACATTGCACCTCCATTTTCACTTTTTAGGAAAGGAATATAATTTTTGTGCAGAGCTGCAACAGATACATTTTATAGAAACAACAGACATGGTTATGTCCCATCTCAATGACATGACTCCTAAATACAGCCTCTAAGCTCAGAAACACTCCCGCCTTATGTAGGAGAAAAAAACCCCACAAGCACAACTGAGAGATACAAGCCCAGGACTGAGCAACAGGGAATTTCCACCAGTCTCAGCCATCTTCCTACCAAATTATCCATTTTTGACTAGTTTTCACTATTCATAAAACAGTAGCTTACTTCACAAGGACTTTTCTGAAGATTAAGTGAAGAGGGTTGATTTCACTGTCTTTATTAAGTACCAATATCCTTCTGGGGGGAATGACATGCAACCTAGAAAATCTCTAGAAGATGGTTATTTATTTTCTTCTTGTACTCTGCCTTTTGAGACAATGATTGTAACCATTATGTGATTATGGATGACAGGCTTATACAGCCTATAGTCAGAGCCATGTCACAGTAGTTGTTCCTACAGATGGCTAATAAAACAGATTTGTCCCAAATAATTTGAAATTTACAGGACTGAACACATTGCCAAGCCATGCTTCTGGTATTTGGAGAGTTACATGTTACAATGGAAAAATACTCTACTGGTCTGTGTCTTAGAAGGTAGAATTTTTAACCTCTTTTTATTCATATATTGAGCAGTTTTTCTGACAAAAAGTTATTTGCCTGTTAGTGCTCTTAGTACAGGTGGCTTGGATTAGGCCACCTTGATATAGTAACATACTGTATCACTGCAATATTTTTGTAGAAAACAATGTTGAAAAAGGCATTTATAAGCATACTGTAGAAGACATATTTGAAAGCAGAGCAATTGCCAAGTTGTTTTTCATGGCTTTTAAGACCAGTATTTCAAATCTGAATTTCAAATTGAAATTGGGAAATTTAACTGTAATTAGGATCTGTTTATATACTACTAACTAGAAGTTTAATTAAAGACCTAGTCATTCACTGGAAATACACTATGGAAATGCACAGTTATGCTGGTGCCTAGACATTTGGAGAGTTGAGAACTTAAAAAGTATTTTATCTGAAATCGAGAAAGACACAACACTACCAAATTTTGTCATAGAGTTGCTCTCAGTCACAGAAATAGTTTTAATGAGAACAATAAGGACAATAACATAAAAGGACCAACAGGTGCATGTGTTGTCCCAACTTTACAACATCAAGCATGCTGACTAGTTGTATGGGTTTATTTGCTGATTTATGCATATACATTTAAAAATATTAAATATTAATGAAAAATAAATATTAACATGAAATAAATATACAGACTTATCCCTACTAACATCTGTAATCTCTGGTTTGCAGTGGAAAATTTATCTGTAGCTCAGAGCTGATAAATCCTGTTATCAGCTTTTTCTTCATTTCCTATTCTACCAGAATAGCACAATTGCCAACACTGCAAATGTGCCTGCATGCCTGTGTATACCTGCCTTAGAAAGTGCATATATGACTGTATTTTCCATTGTTTTGGAGGACCTATTTTAGTTCTGGTCTAGAGGATTAAATACTTGCCATGTTAAATTGATAACCCCATAGATCAAAACTTCTTGAGTAAAGAGGCTCCACCTTAGTGGTCTAGTGTGGATTATTGTATGGAATACACTTTTAGATTTCAGATCCACAAGTGAAATAGAAGCTGCTTCTCAAAGATTCACAAAGGTCTGGGGCTACTTCAGACTTACACAGTCTTGGTGAGCTGTGCACTTACTCTATTGCAATATTAAACTTGCAAACAATATAGACTTAACTCATTGACATAACTATGATTTTAATGTGAAATAAAATACTCAGAAGGCCAAATTAACTCAGGGATTTGGTCCCCTCCAAGCCTCCACATTACAACTGCAACTAAGGTACGCATTATTCATCACTTTCACCTTAAGTCCTTCATCAGAATAGATCATACTCAAAATTTAACAAAGTATTTTGGATTTTATGGGCTACTCCAGCATTTTGTATAAGAAACGTGATGAAAACTGAACTCAGAACAGGAATGAGCCCATGAAAATTTTAACAGGACTGAATATAAGCAAAAAGTTAGTTTCCAAATTAGGTATATAAATGAATCTGCAACTTTCTCTGTGTACATTTACCATATCAAGACAAGACAGATGTTCAAAACCTCATTTTGCAAAAGTAAATACATGAGATGCAATTCCTCTCACTTAACTACAACCATCTAGACTTCAGGTGCCTGGTTTAACCTAGGCTCTTTTTGTGGTCAGTGGAGAAAGCTGGGCACCTGCAAAGGACAGCTTAGCCTATCTTTCTTGGACAAAGAGCTCAGGAAAGGAACCTCACTGAGTACCAAGGTCAGACACCATTTTTAGACGGCTCAGTTCCGCTACCATTCAAATCAGTGGGAAATTTGTTTACAATATGGTTGAAAATATTGTGCATACTCCCATATTCACAGGATAGTTTCCAGGAACACATGCCTATGGACATTCAGGCTCAGTAGGTCGTAAAACAAAATTACTGACATCAAGTAACAAAGGAACAGGTGAAAAAGAGCTTCCAGAAAACTTGTTTAAAATGCTGCCCCTAGTGGAAACATACAGAGGAATAATCCTCACCCATTTTGCACTGAAATGCATAGTATTAACAGTACAATAGGGGTTGTTGACAGGCATAACAAATCCTATATATTCGTTAGAAAAAAGGAAGATCAATTTTGAAGCAATAAATAAATAATAAATAGATTGACAATTTTTGGATGTATTTTTAACTCCCACAAGCAACTGATGTGATGAAATCAAGGGAAGCAAGTAACCATGGATCAATCTTTGCAGGAAACCTCCACAGTTCCTCTCTGCTATCCAAAATCCAAACACAAATCTCACTCCAACTATGGTCCACTAATTTGCAGTGTTTCAACTTAAACTTTAATCAGTCTTTTCACTCTGACATCAGCTCAGCTACATGACTATACTCAGCAGTTGCTTCCATGCACTTTTATCTCGCAGCCTTGCAAAATCTATTTACTGATAAAAAGGCATAAATGACATGCATAAGCTACTGCCTAGCTGATTATGTAATAATAAAAATGCAGACTAAAGTGGTATCTGCTTCTTCACAAGTGTTCAGTAATAGATCTCTACTATCTAGTAACTACGATTTATATCTGTCACACTGATAACAGTTGATCTATTCATTCAATTTTCAAATTACAAGTCATCAATATTGAAAACAGTTGGCACGATGCATGACATTTAAATCACTGTCTGCATAGAAACCATTACTCATTTTTGCCATTTTACTTGTGCTTTCTGTACGGCTACCACACCAGAAGACTTGTCACTAGACTTTTTTAAACTTGAGTTACCAAAGCAAATTAATGGAAGGTATTTAGTGCATTTCTATGGTTAATGCAGTGAAAAGGGTCTGACAGTAGGCAACGTCTCTGAACTAGTAATTGTTGCTTGACTGCTGTGATATTCAATACTAATACTGCAAAGTACCTCTCAGAAACTAACCCTTGAGGTATTTAGTGATGGACCTCATTTTAGACATCTCTGTTTTTAGGTTTGTGCTACACCATTTGTGCTACTGTGTTTCATCATCTTTAAAAAAAACACTAATACAGGTAGAAAGAGTCCAGTTCCATCACTGCAGATGGTGCCTCTGTGTCACCCACAGCTTCACAGCTGAGCTGTTCACATGCACATGCAAACAGGCATGCAGAAAGGGGGCAAGGAAAGGCAGCACTCTGTCAAGATGCTGGGACATTTTTACAGCCAGTCATGGACGTGACACTGTAAGCGCTCTGCACGCAGCTGTACATCGTAACACCTCAGTGGTTGTATTTAAGGAAAACATGCATGCAAGACATTTCAGCCTTTCTGACTTTTCGACTCTGGTTAGACAGAATAAAAGTATAGAAATGGGCTGAAATAGTAAGTTATACCTGAACTGGATCTACCTGTCGTGAAATAGATTGTATGTTAAACACAGTAAATAAGCTGTCATGTGAGATACTATGAATCCAACAGGTTTGTATGAGCACAAATGATATTACGGGCTACTACTTCTTACAGCATTCTGCTGGATGGTAGCTCAAGGGAGCAGCAGAAGCATTTTCCCAGAACTGACCCAGTCTCCTCACAGCACATTCTCCTTTCAAGCCTGCTGGGTTAAGTTTTGGCAGCAGTTATTTTTGGCAGGGGGTAACAAGAACTCAAGCGCAGGACAGCCACGTTCAGCGAAGACTGCAGGTTTACGGTAGCTGTAAATGCATTGTCCACCTCCTGCCGCAG
>NW_009931306.1:0-3779 GCF_000696875.1 Nestor notabilis | reverse complement strand
CTGCTGTAGCTGAACCCAGGACACTCTGAGAAAGCAAAAATATATTCAGAAATCCTTTGAATCTCTATCCTTCCCCACTTCTTAATTTCTGTTATTCCTTATTAGTTTCAACTGTTTCAGCTGCTTCCTTTTGCCTACACCTTGTCTGTTTTCCCTACTCTCCCACCTCTATTACTAGTAAATCATGCCTTTATGGAATTATTTTCCACCTCTCTCATTGATCTTATTTGCTTTATCTGAGTTTCCAAGGTTTCATTTTTTGCCGAGGTTCCATTAGATACTGGAATCATCTAGCTCAACAGAATAAGCCAGTCCAGGCAGGCGGCCTTTGTATTACAACATCACAAAACTCTGCAAGAAGTAAGTGAAAAAAAAATGATTTCATTTATTGCAGTATTAGTTTTCAGAAGTTACAGGAAAGACTTAATTTTTTTTTTTTTAAAAGAAAATATGGTGGCTGTTACATCAGCTAGAATTATATTTATTGCACTTGAACAACCATATAAGGTTAAAACATGTATATTACTTTAAATCAAGGTGTTTTAAAAAAGGTGAAGTGACAGATTTAACTGCTAAGGTTATTATTATTTATCCAACTAATTGGATTTTTTGTCCTTTCCTTCGGGTTGGTCCCAAAGAGCTGTTCTTGTGCCATGCTGCTATGCACATAAAATCAGTGCTTTGCTACAAGAAGAAGCAGAAGAGACAAAGGTAGCTGGGAGGCAGCCTTTAAACCCTAGGCAGCTTTAAAACTTAATTTCATAGTTTTAGTTGAAATTTCTATAGCAGGGCTGGGAGTAACTGAGACTCCTTGCTCTTGAATCTGAATGCTAAAATGGTGCAGTAAGAACGAATATGAGCTATGCAGCAGAAATGTACCACTGGACCATAAAATAAAAGCTAGAAAGAAGGGTCTGATTCTGTCAGGACAATCCCTAAGGTCAGAGGAATAACTCATGAAGGACAGTGGTTATCCATTCAATAAATATAAGCTTTCACTGAATGATCAACCAGAGCATATGCCTCTTTCTTCATCTGATGATCTAGCTCTGCATAAGAAACCTTGCTAAAGTTTAAAGAAAAAACATTTTCTAAACCTGTTTCTCTTTTTAGGTTATCTCCATCTCACTCTTTTTAAATTCTAGCTGAAGATGTACTTAAATATTTTGGACTGGGGGTGAACTACCTAATGCACTGTTTCAGATGCTTCTAGATTCCAGTGTGATCCATCACTGCCTGTAACGCAGAAACAAGAGCCTACTAGTTTTCCACTTACAAGAAACACTCATGAACTCACACTGTGGTGCACTATTAAAGAAGTACAGGGAAAAAGAGACTGATGAGTTCTGCAGTGACAGTAGATAGGAAATAGAAACTTTGTTTTTTGCATGAACACTGGTTCATACAAGCATCATCAGTTTCAGTCTCCAAACCTAGATTTCTACCAGAACTGATCTGTAACCCTTGAGACCCACTCCAGACAGACTGGAATGGGGAAGGGGGTTTCCTGTCCTTCTGCAGCTATGCTGAACTTATTTTTTTGAATAATTGCCACTAAAAACACAGAGCTGTGCTCTGAGCAGGGGTTGGACCAAATGACCTTCAGAGGTCCTTTTGAACCTGAATTAGTCCGTAATTCTGCAATAGCCTTTGTGTGTGTGTGTGTGTGTGTGTGTGAAAATAGCAAAAAATTACTAAATTTGCTGACATGAACTTCATGCCTTGAGATGAAGTGTCTAAACGTAACCTCTAGTTCCCTGAAGACACATAAGCTTGAAATCTCTTTGACGTTGTGACACACTCCCAGAGTCTCTTGGGACAATAAAAATGGGTGGCAAGTGCAGAAAGAGAGGTTGCTGAAGTTTGCTTTCAAAGTAAGCTTCAATTATTGATGAGCTCTTAGTCCAAGGGCATTTAATTTGACAATAAACAAGTAGCAATTTTTTTGACAACTAAATGCCAACCATCATATTTTCAGCAGTTTGAGGCACTTATATGCATTGTTTTCATTCCTCCCACTTCCAGCTGGCAGTCCCACTTGGATTTGTAGTGCAAAATTAGCTATGACTGGCACATAGCATATGCCTGCAGGCAAGGAGATTGGAAGAGGCATATATATTTTCCCTTGTCTGAAGCTTTTACTGGTTGGTAACTTCAGGTACCTTCCAAGCTGGCCTCTTCCAGAATGTATTGGTTTATACTGGAATTCAGTCCCCCAAGTTTTAAATAAATTAGTGTAATATTTTTTAATTATCCGCCTGCCTCTTTCATCTAGCTGCATCAGATGTTGTATTTCTTCAGCACTATTCTTTGAAATCAAATTCATACTTCAGAGAATTATATATATTTTACAATAGTTTTTATTGTTTGTATCATTATAAACTAAATCAACTGTTTCATTTTACATATAGAGCAGAAAGTTTATGGTCTTATTAAAACTCCAGTACCAGCATGTTAAATTGATTGTTGTGCATAACAAAAGGCATATCTTAAACGGGGAGAAGTTTCATTGTTTGAGGATTTTCTCCTCCTGAATTTCAGCCCAATACTCTCGATTGTCATGTCTACCAAAACGGTAATAAAGACTGAAGGATATGAAGATAAGTAAAAATTGAACCAACTCTGAATGCTACCATAATTCCTCACTTGCTGCATTCCCATGTGTTACTAAGTATATTCAAGTATATTGTAGTCCTTGTATGTAGACACATGCAACTACCAGCTCTATATCAGACCTCCTGTAAAAAAACTCCTGATAATTCACTTCATACCCTATTTCTCCTTACTTTCCGCTTCCTTCTTCTTAATCAATCCCCTCAAAAAAACACCTGCCCTATAACAAGATTATGATCCCCACAGCTGGAATTGTCACAGGTCCTCTCTCTGCTCTAGGCTTGGGGGACAATGAATTTCTCTGTCAGAAGAAAGGAAGCTGAATTATTGATTCTGCTTCCCTGTGCTGGCTGTGTTTGTCACTCATTCTGCCCTTCTGTCATACTGAGAAAGACACATTGAGCAGTGGCACTCCTTATTGCCTGAAACAGTCCATGAAACCAAAATACACATACACACAAAGAAGAATTAAAAAAAAACAGAGGCCTGAAGATTATGAAATTTGTCATAGACTTTCTGGTATCAAGTGAATGTAAAAGGGCTCCATCCACTTGAAAAATTGACACTGAACATTGGAGACGATCAGAGGGCTGGAGCACCTCTCCTATGGAGACAGGCTGAGACAGCTGGGCTTGTTCAGCCTGGGAAACAGAAGGCTCAGGGGAGACCTTATAGCAGCTTCCAATGCCTAAAAGGGGACTACAAGTCTGGCGAGGGACTTTTACAAGGACATGTAGTGATAGGACAAGGGATAATGGCTTTAAACTGGATAAGGGGAGATTTAGATCAGATATTAGGAAAAAATGCTTCACTGTGAGGGTGTTGAGGCCCTTGCACAGGTTGCCCAGAGAAGCTGTGGCTGCTCCATCCCTGGTGGTGTTCAAGGCCAGGTTGGACGGGGCTTGGAGCAACCTGGTTTAGTGGAAGGTGTCCCTGCCCATGGCAGAGGGGTTGGAACTAGATGATCTTTAAGGTCCCTTCCAACCCAAACCATTCCATGATTCTATGATAAGCTGTGGCACTCCAAGACAGATTGTCTCTCTACAACCATGATTTGGATCAGTGCAGCCTATAAGCAAGATTGCTAGCATGTGGCATGCTCCCCGGCCTGACTGCCTAATTAAATTTGGTCTGTCCACATGTCGTGGTTCAAGCCCAGCCGGCAA
>NW_009931305.1:39052-53598 GCF_000696875.1 Nestor notabilis | reverse complement strand
TTATTTATATATATAATATATATATAATCTGAATATACATATAGCCCTTAAGAGATTTTTCTTTTCCATCCAAAAAGAAGAGTAAATATTCAGCACAGGAGCTGGATTGGGCTTTGATTCTGAAATACCCAAGTATTTTCTCTCAAGTCTTAGTGAGGTATTTAGCACTGGTCAACTGGACCTGTCATGGCCAAAGTCCCTGCCTTGCCTCAGTCTTTTTGAGGGTAAAGAAGAGCAGGAAGTCCAGCCATCTCCAACCTGTGTGAAATATCCTGCTTGAGACTGTGTCGTGAACATGAAATTGGAGACTTGGGCATAATAAATACAAGACCATGTTTCCAGAAAATGCATTAAAATTATTTTTGATGCCTACACTCTCCCCTCCAAACCCCAAGACATCCGTTATCCACCAGCACGCAGGGAAGTTGGCTAAGTTGGGTTTATTGAACTGAACAGAACTGAACATTTCGCTATAAAACCTTTTCTTTCTGGCCTCATGGGACCTCAGGATAGGTCACTCTCTCTGACTTGTCCTTCCCACCCTCTTGGCAGTACACTGCCAAGGTCTCCCAGGATGCCGTAGGGACTGGGTGGTGTGGTCCTTCCTGCATGTCAAGCCTTGATCTGACTTTGATGATATATTCAACCACTCTTTCCCTTGGGGAAGAGGGGGATCAGACCTTCACTTTCTGTCTGTTCTTTGCCCAACATTTACTTCTGCTCCCAGCTTACAGATAGGTCCTTCTGTCATATTCCTGAGGCCATTTTGCACAAGAGGTTTTCTGTCCTATTTCCTGGCCATGTGCAGATGTCTTGGATAGCCTAGGATGGCTCAAATGGTGTGAAACACCCATAATCAGGAACAGTGTTCTTTTGCTCTAGATCTCCATAATGAAGTTTAAACACCCGGCTCATACATGGATACTCTATTGGAATGGAGATGTCTTAAACCACGAGCTGAATCCCACTGAAGGAAAAACAAACTTACTTGTCAGTGGCCTTAATGCCACTATTCATGATGTGCATCTCCACTGAGGGACATTTATAGGTCTGAAAGTGGAAAAGAAATTAAACCTTTGCACAAGATGGCTGAAGCTTCTTGGGAAATCTCTGGGCAGCTCCAAGTCTATCCTCTATGGAGAGATCCTTTTGGATCCAAGATCCGAGATCTAAGTCTATCCTTTATGGGGAGACTTTTGTCTGTTGAGGAAATGGTTTTCAGCTTGTGAGTGGTGTTCAGTAACAGGAATTGGCACATAGTGATGGCAAAGTGGTGTGAACTCCTTGATTTAATGTGCACTGGAGACTAACCTTGGGCTTTCCGTGTCTTTTCTCATTTTAGCCTATGGAAAGAGAAAAGAATGATGTAGCTGGGGCATGGATACAGATGAAGGGGACATACAAACATCTGTACCAGTCCAGACCCTAGGCCCTTCTGCCTGAGTCCCTGTTCTCTGATGATGGCAACTTCAGGAGGGAAGGAAAAAGCCTACATTGAAATATCCCCTGGAATATTCTCCCATCTCACAACTGTTGCCTCAGGGACTTATCTCAGAGATGGTATAAAAGTTTCCAACAGCCCTTTCAGTCATGAAGGCACCTAATTGCTGTTTCAACCCCTATAGACTTTTGGCAGATGCAGTATCTCATTCCACCATTTCAATATGTGCTGTGTGAAGACTTACCTCACTTTGTTCATTTTGATAATTGGATTTGATGTCATTTTGTTCTTGTATTATGAGAAACTGAACAACCATGCACTGTTTGTCTTCTCCCTGGCAATCTTGATTTTATAGACCTCCATTGTGTTCTTCTTCAGTCATCTGTTCCAGGAAAATGCCCTTTGATTTAATTGTTCTTCAGATGGAAACTATCCCATGTCTTTGGTCATTTTTGTCAGCCTTTGCTGGGTTCATTCCATCCTTTTTGACCCAGGCTGATCAGAAAAGCAAGCAGTATTCAAATTATGTGTACATCATAGGTTTCTTCAGAGATGCAGAGATATTTTCAATGTCATTCTCCATCTCTTCCATTCTCCATTTTCTGCCCCAAATTCTTTAACATGAAATTTTTGCCTGTGACTGCTATCAAATATTGACCCGATGTTTTCATATTATATCCCCTTTTGTTTTTCCCTTTTGCCTTTCCCTTTCCTGTCTCAGACATGTACCATAAAAACATGTATTACTATAAATATACATATTACAGGAGGGTGCTGAGGCGCTGGCACAGGGTGCCCAGAGAAGCTGTGGCTGCCCCATCCCTGGCAGTGTTCAAGGCCAGGCTGGACGGGTGCATTAACAGATGCACGGGCTTTTGAGGGCTGCTGTAAGGTGGGATTGAGCCAGACCAGCACCAGCCTGGGCCCTGACAGACACCAGAACTGTCTAGCCATGGCCCCTCATGCTGTCAGTGTAGCTTAGGCCACACAATGTTCTCTTGGATTAAACTTGGTGTGAGGATGGAAGCCAAAAGCAACATGCCCATGTTGCTACAAAGGCTCATTCAGTCCTTGTGGCCGTGGCATGGGTCTTTCTAATCATACCCTTGAAGAATTCAACAGCAAAGCACCTAAGGCTTTCCTCGGGGCATTCAAGCAGGGCAGGCTCCTGCCTTGTCAGTGATACAGAAGGGAAAGAAATCCCTTTAACGTGAGCAGCATCTGTCAGGGGCATCCTTTGCTGTGGGCTCACCAGGGAGCACAGCATCCATCCCCCTTCCCCAGCATCAGCCTGACTCAGCCACACACGAGCACTACAAAATGCAGGGTGAAGTCATGACAATCTTCCCTGGAGCTGATGAATTATATTTGTGTATGAACTGTAGTTGTATTTGGTGGCTGCTCACTTTGCTTCTGCCTGGAGCCATCCCTGGAGGGTGGGCCAGCCTTGGGCTGTGTGTGTCATTTGTTTTGCAAAGAGATATTCCTGGGGTACTTGTTGGATGTTTCCAGAGCCCTGTTTCTCCCCTTACTGCTGTATGACATTGCTTTAGCATCCTGGAGGTGATTTGTCTTCTTTTGCCATTCTCCTCTTTGGATTTTCCAGCTCTGAGTCCTTCCCAACGCACCCAGCTTTGAGACACCAGTGCCCATATCTAGTGATGCCATCAGGCTACATCTTGTGAAACAGAGTACCTGGAGTGAGATGGGTGAATAGGAAATGTCATTTCCATTTCACCAAGGCAAGTGGTTTTGTGAGCAAAGCCCGAGTTTTAACTTTAAAGGTTAAACTTCTAAGTTTAACTTTGAACATTAAAAATGTTAACTTTAGAAGAAAAATGAGTTAAAATTTCAGTTGTCACTTAAAAACCTTGCTTTTATGGAAACTCTTTCACCAGAGCTTGCTTCTGACCATCAACTACACAACAACTTCCCCTTCTCCTGCCCTCTTCCACTCCATGGCTCATGGCTACATGCAGATTCCTCCTGCTCCATGGAGCATCTGGGATAAGTTGTGGCTTCATCCCTTCCTCCCTGTGCAGCATAAATCTGAGATTGTCCTCTTCTGTTGTATTCTTACCATAAATGCTTGCACGTGGGAATGAATAATTGTCCTTGTGAAACGACACGAAAGTCTTTAAGAAAAACCAATAGTGGATAATTAGCAGGTTTCTCTCTCTCCCTCCCTCGCTCATCCCCTACAACCCATGTTGTAAAAAGCAGACACAGCCACAACTCACAGCGAGGTTTTAGACAGGTTTGTGCATGTATTTGGTACAAACGAACAAAAATATGTGCATTCTGTTTCATAGAGCTTACATCAATCTGACAGGCTTGAACCACAAAACAGAGAGACTCCGGCTAATAAATACATCTGGGGATGAAAAATAAAAATCTAGACATAAAAAATCCCAATGTCTGCTAAAGAAAATGTACACTTATATACACACTGTAAACAATAGGAACGCAACCCAACTGCAGTCCAGCTCAGGCTGACAGGGACCTTCCTTCCCCCTGAAGTAGGACTCGCAAGAGTCTACTGACATAAAAGCTGCTGTTCACCATCCTCATCACTTGGTTTGATAAAGCAGCGAGGTCTGATGATGATGTCAGTGATATAAAGCCAGTGCAATGAGGTGAGGGCTGCTGGATAACCAAGGTGTTGGGGCTTTGGGAAATGGCCTGCTTGGTAGATCTGGAGAAATGGGGCCATACCCTCAGCGGGTCGCACCATTGTGGGTCCAGAGAAGTGAGTGGAATCAGACCAGATTCACCTCCTGAAGGCCTGAGCCCATTTATCCAAACTTGGAGAGTTTGGAGATAAAGGGAATCAGAGAGAAATGCACAATTTTAGATACTCAGGTCATCCTTCGTGCAACATTGTCCTCCTCCCGTGCCAGCAGAGGCAACCCTGTCTACTCTAAATGAAGCTCTACATGAACAGCGTCAGAATCCAGTCCTGGCGTTACTTCTTCTGATGCAAGATGCCAAACGAAAGGGGGTTCTGCCTAAGGTGAGAAACAAGTGTTTTGCCTGAACACAGCACAGCAGAACTCAAGACTTTCCTACAGCACCTTCCAGGCTGTATCTCGGTGCCAGATCAAACGCAGTAAGTAAGTAAGCCAGTTTGGGCATTTATATGTGTATATGCACGTGTGCTTAAACAGCCTTTGTCCTCATTTTCTCCCTCATAGGTCTGTAAACTGGGATGGAGAGGCAGTAAACCTCCAGGCTCATCCTTGTTTCCCTTCTGGTTGCTTTCAAGGGGCTGGAGGCTGTAAGTGGAAGCAATAATGTTAACTCATTCACGGGAATGAACTGCTTGTCAGCAATTGCTTAAAGCCCCCACAAGGTCTCCATTTATAGGATGTCTGCCCATCTATAGGAGAATGTGCTATTTTGGAGGTGACACATACATAAATATAGTAAAGTATGTATGTGTATCTTTATGCTCATGGATGCAGATGTTACCATGTGCTGTAGACATCTGGCTATGGAGAGACACCAGATAAATCGACTCCTGAGCATCAGAGAGCATTTAATGGCAAATGTTCATCTTCCCCCTTGAATAGACTTTCAATTCTGGTAATATCTGTATCAGCTCGTCCCAAACTGTGCCTCCAAAGCACTTTCATTATGCACTTGCCTGTGTTAAACCTGCAAAGCGCTAGAGCAGGGTTCAGAACAGGGTCTGAAAATGCAGATCTAGGTGCAGTTAGTCCCTCTGATAGTGGTGTGTGTGCACATGCATCCTGAGAGGAAGGCAGACGTCATGCTTTCACTTTGACCTTCCAGACATCTCTGCTCTCTCCCCAGTGCCTTCTCTACTACATCTCCAGTGCCAGCAGTGTGCTTTCCCATCAGGATCCCAAAAAAGCCCAGGAAACCATCAGCATCTGCAGTCCTTCCACTGCAAAATGACCTTCTGTGTCACTCCATCACCTCTGTAGGGTCTCACTTCCCTTGAAGGCCAAAGAAACAGGGACAAATAAGATGCATTTCCCCATGGAGGTTCCCCATGGGGCATCAGTCCCTTGCTTTTACAGGATTGAACCTCTCAAGCTGGCAGGTTCTGCAGACACTGGGCAACATGCAGGCAGTAAGGAGCCTGGGTTCAGTGTAAGTGCAATGCTGCCCATGTGCCTTGGTGGGATTTGCTGCTGGGAGAGAAATATTTGGACAAAATCTGCAGGTCTTTGTGCAGTAATTTGTCCAGTTTGGTGTCTTGCCTTGAGGAAAGGGCAGAAGGGTGTTGAGACAGGGCCAGCTCCAGACATCATGTCTCAATATGCACTGTACATTAAAGTAAGAAACCAAAGACAGACTTTTCCTCTGATTTGATTTCCTTTAAAGCAAATGAACAGGGAAAGAAATGTGACATTCTCTGTGCTGTGCCTAGAAGCCTTTCATCTTCCTTTGATAGCCACCCTTAGCTAGATGTGCCATAGGCACGTTCGTGAAAGACTCCTAATGGGGTTTGGAGAAAGTGCTAATGTGGATGAGTTTCCATCCAGGACACATTCAGTTTCATGTTTCCACTCCTCAACTTCATGTTCTGTTCTTGAGCCACTTGGCTTGAGACACTGCACCTCAGATCCAGACTTTGCCTCCATTGTCTACTTGTCTCCTGCCTCTGCTCACAGCTTAACCTGATGATCACTCATCGCTTGTCTGACTTTTGATAAAACCAGTGCTTGGAATACACGGTCAAGTAGAGTTTGGATGATCATCTGAGTTGCAAAGCACTGTTTGTGTGAGCCTGGGCGAGGTGGGCCTGTCATGGCACCAACCTCCCTGAGATCCCTGGAGAAGGCCATGGTGTCCTCCTAAGGAGAACTCACACTCTGGGGTTGTGAGCAGGGCAAAAATCCACCTTATTGACGTTGTTTTTGACCATGCTAAAACACATAACCAAGGGCCATTGTTATCAGCCACCAAAGGCTTTGATGTATCAGGTATATGGGAAGTCACTTTAGAGAAGAGTCATGGGCATGGCGCTGATGGGGGAGAAGATCAACCCTCATGAGGGAGCTCTAAGTGCACATCAGCTCCATTTTAGATGGGTAGTAGAGGACTCAAACTGAGCCATCCCACCTTTCCTGAGCCACAGAGCAGGTTCGCTACAGACCTGAGTGAAGCCCCTGGGATACATCTTTGTTCTGTGTTGTCTGAGAGGGACAACAGCAAGAGCAAGAAGGGGACGGAAAAGGTTGGGGATGACCAACACCAAAAGGAGCTGCTTTCTCTCTGTATCACAGATTGATGTGCACTAGAGCAAGATGGGTTGCAAGAGTTTCACTGGGAAGTGAAGTGAGAAACGCATCACAGGTTGTTATTACAGAAGAGAGACCTGCACATCCACTGGCATCAGTGTACACATCTGGACTGCTCCTCTGGCCTAAAACCAGGTTACATGGAAGGGGCAAAGCTGTGGTCACTGCACATGATGGTAAAGAGTCAGGATTCCCCCACCCTGCTTGGGAATACCACAGTCTGCTCACCCCCCAAAGCAAAGGCCTCTCCTGGAGGTCTTATCCAACGCTGTAAACCTGCAAACTCCCAACCCATTATCTAAAGGATGAGCTGCCAGCTACTGCTTGGCAGAGTCCTTTCTGGGTGCTGCTTCCGAATGGGAACGTGACCATATGTACTAAGGCAGGGTTGGCATCTGTAGGGGTTTGATCTTTCCATTAGTTTTGATGGTGGTATTTTTAAGGCAAAGGAGACATCCTGGTTTCCCTTAATAGTGCAGCTTCTTCCAGAACCAAAGATAACCATCCACTGGAGGAAACAGCTCTTGTCCTAAGGCCATATCCACCCCACATCTTCCTCTCCCACTGAGGCTCATTAAAATGGGATGTGCCACTGGCTCTTATTTGAGGAACCCATGATCCCACAGAAGGGGCTGACCTCTGCACGGGGGATGCTTTGATAACCTTTGGGCAACTGCATTTTATACCTGATTGCTGCTTCCAGTCTGCCTGACAGACCCACGGGTGGTATCCCTTCACCTTCCTGCTTGATACCTCTAAAGAAACCACCAAAAGCTGTCCCAGTGGGTTCAAATATCTGTTTCTCTCAGCCCACAGCAGTCTGTTAAGTCATAGGTTTGATAGTCAATGTTTTCCGTGAAGTCATGAGGGATCCCGATGGAGACAGACTCCACCTCTGTTTTGTAGGTGGCTGTCACCCCCCCTTTGCTGGAGCCACCCCGGATTTTGTTAGAAAGGCTGTTCATCTTCTCCTTCAGTTGGGTGGATGCTGGTTTCTGGAAAGGAGTGAGCATTTTCCAGCCCTTGAAGCTGAGTGTTCGCCTCTTATTGGGTCTCTCCTGCAAGGAGGAGTTAAATAGGAACGAGCTGTTCAGGGTGTTAATCCTGGGCCTCAGGTCTGTCTCAGAGTCTTGCACTGAGCTGTTCATGGAGGCCCCTCTCCAGTGGTGGTCATACACACGCCATATGGGCCTTCTTCTGCGATGGCATTGGCACTTGAGCAGCCTGATGAAAGCTCGCTTGAACTCTTTGCTGGAGCACGGGTAGATGATGGGGTTCACGCAGCTGTTGAAGTATCCCAGCCAGAAGATGACCTTGAAGACAACTTCGGAGGGCTTCAGAGACGGGAAGAAAGAACCTTGGAAGAGATTAAAAGAAACATGGTTAGAGGAAGGGGAAGCGGATGGCAGCGTAGGGTATGGTTAGACCAGGCTGGAAGACAAGAGACCTGTGGAAAAGATGTGATTCTTCCATTAGGTCCTTGGCTAGCAATGCTGTTACAACCACAGTGAAGAGCTGGCCACTGCAGAACTGCAAGGCATCAACCCTAAAGTGATAAGGATGGGTAATACTATGTCTTTGGCAGGAGCTTCATAGTCCCCACTGTAAAAGGGCTCTTAGCAATAGATCCAGCTCCCTCAAACACAGCCGTGAGCCATTGTGGCAACCACATGCAGCTTGGAGGGAGGCTGGTAATTGCTGCAGGAGCCACACAAGTACAGGTGGTGGGGATGGAGGACTTTTCTCACACCTCTCTCCAGATAACCATCCAGCCACCTCCCTCCTCAGTCCAGCACACACTGTGTTTTGAAGGACATCCACTCTCTAGGAGAAGGTCCTGGTGCAGGACGCAACAAGCCTATGGCCAAAGCTGTTTGCATCACTGTGGGTTCAGCCATCCCACTCTGGACTGATGCAGGAGACTTGCACCCAAGAGGTATCTTCCATACCTATGGCCCAGGCTGCTTTCTGATGTCCTAGAGCAGGAGATGAGGGCACCACTTTGAAGATAGGTTCAATAGCGCCTATGCCTCCTTGGTTTATCAGCACAAGGCTGGCAGGTCCCATTCCAGATCAGACAGAGAAAATTGTTGCTTGTCTTTTCTGCATGGATCGACTCATGGTACCTGCTTTTCCTGCGTGTTGCACTGCACAGTTCACCCTGCAGTGTAAAAGGGTAGATACAGCCCTGTCACCCTCACTGATGGAAAAGCAACACCTCTTCACCTTCTGTATGTATTTTGGGTCATCAGTGCCATGCACCCTCTGTTCAAATTCCATAGTGATGCTAATGCGGACTCTTAATGTGGGCTCAGATAATTTCCACCGCTCCATGTAAACTCTGTTGTCCTCCCCAACCCCTGTTGATGCTTTTGTATTGGAGGATCCTGGTGCCTTTTCCTTGCTGGGAAAGCCGGACGTGTTTCCTGCAGCCAGGAGATGTCAGTGTTGCTCCCGCATGGCCCCATCCCTCTCAGCATTCCCCTCTACATCTGAAATAACTTTCTGACTCAGCCTTAATTTCTTGTCATTTTCGCTGGATGACAAATCGTGCCGCCATGTGACCGCGCGTTAATTTGTATTTTAGTAAATGACATTAGCTCTGGATAGCATTATTATTTGCTCTGTGCTCCAAAGCCTGGTGTCAAAACAGTAAAACAGGTGCCAGGAACAGGAAATTCAGGACTGACGCTGCATAAAAGCTCTCCAAGCTGACTGCTGGGGGGAAACATCATCCAGGAAACCAGGAGCACGGGTTCCAGCAAAGCTTTCTTACACCATCCCTAAAAAGTGGCCAAATTGCAGCCAGACTCAGCATTAGGTATGTGGGCTACTCCCTCAGAGGGACGTGGGAGAAGATGGACAGATACCAGTGTTTACTGATGGTTAGGCAGGGAAAGCATAGATGAAGCCATGCAGCATGCTGAGTGCCAGCCCAAGTCTTAGGGCTGGAGTACATGCTGGGTGTCAACATGTGCTGAGGAACACTGGATAAAGACAATAAGCAGGACTTGATGACTCTGTGCTGGCAAGACCTGGGGCCTTCATGGAAATGAATGGCTTTTACAGTCAAATAAGCAGTCTGTGGTGGTGTAGCCTGTGGTTTTGACCACAGCAATAGCACCAGGGTTAGGTTTTGTAGAGGCAATGATACCACCTTGGTTGTGTTTTATTAAAGGGATTTATTCCTTCTGGGGCACTGGTGAGCTTTATAAGTTGGCACTAGGCTGCTTGAATCGTCACATCCAGTTCTAACCACAGCAAAACCACCACCCCTGGCTGCTCAACCAAGAGCTTTTAAACACCCCAGTGATGCTGGGGACAATCCTCCTTTGTATTACATGTAGCATCTCCTCTGCTCTCCATCCAAACATGGCTTTGAGCCTTCCCACTTTCTCGCGCTGTCTCCAACCCACCAGCCTGGATCTACAGTAGCCACCCGATGCTCTGGTCAATGAGGACCAGTGGTGGCTTTCCAAGCCTGGCATCAATTCCTCTCCTCCATCTCTCCATTGGGTGGGTGGTGAGGCACTGGAACAGGCTGCCCAAGGAAAATGAATGCCCCATCCCTGACAGTGTTCAAGGCCAAGTTGGATGGGGCTTGGAGCAACTTGCTCTAGTGGAAGGTGTCCCTGCTCATGGCAAGGGGTTGGGACTGGATGAGCTTTAAGGTCTCTTCCAACCCAAACCATTCCATGATTCTATCTCAGATTTTGGCAATAGTGGATGGATCTGGCTCCCCCCTCTCCATCCTGCCTGGGGGCCCTGCGCTCTCTGCAAGGCCATCCCTGCCTTTCAGCCCTGACATTGCACTGTCAGCGTGCATAGCTCAGTGTGGTTGTTTGGGGCCAAGACAGGTGAAGAACTTCATTAAGCGTGCAATTCTTTTCATTCCCTTGTCAGGGAGAGGTTTCATGCCTCAGTTTCCTCACTGGAGAAGGGGGCTAATCACCATAACCTCTTTTGCAGCTTTGCTGTGAACCCTGCTTGCAGCACACACTGGGTTCTCAGAGGAGCTGCAGATTTGTGTAGCATTTTTTCAACTTTCAGAGCGAGGGAAAGAAAACAAAAAGCTATGGTAACAAAGCAAATAAAAGAAGGGTCCCTTTAGAAATGAGACCAGTAATTACTGCTTGAGCCGGGCTACTTAAGAGATTGGTGCTTGCTTAAACAGCCTGATGGTTGCTAAAGTAATAACATATCCAGTCTTTAGAAGCTCAGTGAAGTTTCTGTACTATAAGCTTTGTCCAGATAAAAGATACAAATTGAAAAGAAGAAAAACCCAACTCTACGAATTCTCTGAAGTTCAACTTTGGCTGGTTTTCACTGGCTAGAACCTTGTGTACATCTGAAGACAAGGGGCTCATTGCCATCTTCATTACCATGCAAATAAGCGTGCCCATTGGAAGAGACGTGTACTGAGTGTATCCATAGTTTTCCCATTTGATCACACTGGGATGAACAGAACTAGGCAGGGGGTCTCCAGAACAGGTCCTTGGCTGCTAACTTTGTACATGCTGGAGCGTAAGACTCTCTTGATAGACAGTGGGAGGACGCACGTAAGGAAGAGTTGAAGGGACTTATTTAGGGAATGAGTGAAGAATGGAAGAAAACAGCTCGATTTCATACACATAACTGTGTGACAGCATTTTGAGAGAGGGAGAGGTTTTGGACTGGGCTTTTTAACAGTTGCTATATAGCAGCATAGATATTGTCAGGAAGCGTGAAAGACAGTGTGGAGTAATGGGCACTCGAAGAGCTCAGGATGAGCTGGATGAGTCCAAGGTCCAGAAATAGAAAATGTGAGTAAAACCTCAGGTATAGCTGCAGAGAATGATGCACCAGCAGCAGATATCTCAGTGTAAGAGCACTTTTTAATGATCTGGTCCCAAAAGCATCAAGGCCACAACAGGGCAGTACCAAAGAAGGGGAAGAACAAGTATTGTAGGATTGTGACACAATAGAGATCTGTGAAGCCTGGTCTTGTTTCAAAGAGGAACTCTTCCTACTCACTCAAAATCAGCCCTCTGGACACCTCTCTTGGGCATCCAGCTCAACACTTCATGGCAAAGCTTGGAGTGATTTCCGAAGGAGGAGGTGGTGACACGTGCCCTGGGGACATTCACCCATGGGGTGGTCTTGGTGTGCGAGCACTGACAGTACATGCAGTATGTGTGCTGGAATCCAGCAACTCCTTGCCATGACTGGAGCATCTGAGACCCCAGAGCCCTCACAGGGAGAAGACAACAGACTTGGCTTGTCTTTGTTCTGCGTGAACACGACTGCTGCTTCTGGGTGTAGTGCTCCCAGCAAAGAAGTCTCCATCCAACCTAACTAAATCCACATGTGGAACACAGACACAGCTTGGGGAGCAGGGACAGACCATTTGAGGTGAACCTTCTCCATCGTGACTGCCTACCCAGTGATGTTTGCTCTCCTGGTGGATGGAGGATCCTGGTTGTATCTCAGTGTAGGGGGGGATGCAGAGCCTCATCCTTCATCTTTGACACTACCTTGTTGATAAGGTTCCATGTTGGCTTATGAGATCCTGCTGAGGACTTTGTCTTTTCCTGATAAATGACATGGTTTAGTGTGTGGTGTCCCTGCCCATGGCAGGGGTTAGAAACTACATGAGCTTAAGGTCCTTTCCAACCCTAACTATTCTATGATACTACAATTTGAATACTGCTGGGGGCTTGAAAGTCTATTTGCAACCTTTATAACTTTCATCAGTTTGTAAGAGGTTGTTCCACATCTTTCAAAGCCTGAATCCTAGTGACAGAGGCAGGTCTGAGCATCAGCTGCAGGTCCTGTTGCAACCCTAGAGAGTTACCTTCAGGATCATTAAGAAATTAAGAGAGCTGCAGATGGGCTCAGGGGAAGCCATCCTGCACTGTGCAAAGAGACTGGACTCAGTCCAAACATGAGCTGAAGACTGAACATCATTTTCTTGGTGGTGCCAAAGTTGGGCCGATAAAATATGTGCTCTGAAGTGAAAGCAAAAGAGTGATTTATTTGCTGTCCTTACTGTGTGTGCACAGGACATATGTGTTTATATGCATTTTTTCCCCTAGTTAATATCACTTTACTCACATCTGGGACAAAACCAGCCAGGTATGCATCTCTGAAGCCATGGAAATGGTCCCCACCACTGTGGCACCCTGCGCTGACTGGTAGATGATGCAATCTGCCCTCCACATAGCCAAACACATATCCCATTTATTTTTTAGCTTGTTTGACTTAGCACAATCTCATGATCTTTCCTTGCCTGCACTTCTCCACCCTACCCTGCCCATGACTCACTCGAAGGTGATATCACTTGGATTGTTTGGAGAGTTGCTGGTCCCAGTGTTCAGCACTCAGAAAAATAAAGCAAAACAAGAAGAAAAGACAAATGCACAAATGAAAATGGACCCAGTCCAAGCTAAATTCTGGCCCTGGCTCCCAGTACACAGGCAGAATCTGTGAGCAGCCCTGCTTTCTGCTGCACTTGGCAAGGGCATCCTTTTTTCAAAAGGTCTTTGCTTTAGAGCATGTTCTGAAGAGACCATGGCACAAAAATGCTGCAGATGTGATAGCAGGTGGGAAAACAACGTGCCAAAGTCATGCCCCAGTGCTGAGCCACCATGAATATGGGAAGTGTGAGGACAAGCAGGATTGTTCGCACTGACAAGGGGCTTTGCTGTTGCTTGGGGTGGGCTTTGTGTCGGGAACCCTTTTCCCTTATCAGGATAGCTCATATCAATCAGGATGTCAATCCCTGGACAAAAATAGCTTATGGAGCGTTGGACCTTGCAGGTGTTGGTGGAATGTCATGGAGAAGGTAAATAAAAATCATAGAATAGTTTGGGTTGGAAAGGATCTTAAGACCATCCAGTTCCAACCCCGCTGCCATGGGCAGGGACACCTCGCACTGAACTATGTCACCAAAGACTCTGTCCAGCCTGGCCCTGAACACGTCCAGGGTTGGATCATTCACAGGTTCTCTGGACAACCTGTGCCAGCACCTCAGCACCCTCACAGGGAAGAGCTTCTTCCTTATATCTAACCTGAACTTCCCCTGTTTCAGTTTGAACCCATATTGAAATCTATTATTCACCGCCTTCCCACTGCAAGCAGCATCACAGGAGATGGAGACTAGTGGGTGGTAGGTTAAAAGCAAAGAAGAGGAGGCAGTTCATCTCACAGCATGTTGCTCAGCTGGGGATGTCCCTGCTACAGGAGGCTGTTGATGCTAAAAAATGATTGGCAAAACTCATGGAAAAGAAGGAAATCTACCCAAGGTGCAAACCATTCTGTTCTTGAGTGAGGAAGTGCCACAAATCCATAGGTAGGATTAGGCATGTGGTGGGTTTTCCATCACCCAAACTTCTCATGAAGGTAGCCTCAAAGGTCAGGAGGGGTCTGAGGACTCCCTCAGGATGTATCAGAGCAGCAAGTTAAGAGAATTGCAGCTGGTATAGGAAAATCACTGATGCAGGAGGTACTGTAGCTCACTGTGGGCTCTCCTGGCCAAAGAAAGAGTCATTCTCTTCCCTCTTTTCTTCTGGTTCTCACAAAGTAAATTAATTAAATCTCGTCCAAAGTAATCATAAGCTGCCACTTTATGGTCATTATCCAGCTTTCATCCTTCCTTGCTAGCTCCTTCCCAGGCTCCCATGATGGACAACCTCCCTGATGCAGCTGCCAAGCTATGGGAGGATGGGCTGGACATCAGCAAGGATTTCTGCCTATGTGTGGGACTGGGACTCTGAGCTCCTGACCAGCCTTTCCTTACCTTCTCCTCCATCTGCTGTTGACCTGCTCCATCCCTGGCAGTGTTCAGGGTCAGG
>NW_009931305.1:25836-39007 GCF_000696875.1 Nestor notabilis | reverse complement strand
GGGGGTTGGAACTGGATGATCTTAAGGTCCTTCCCAACCCAAACCATTCTGTGATTCTGACACTGGGTATCTGCAGACATATCAGGGTCCCTAGAGGGTTAACACCCCCTTGGAGCTAGTGGCATGTCTTGGAGCGATGAGGGAGTTCACTGCCCTCCCAGGACGGATCCAAGAGCTGCTTGGCGTGGGGAGGAGGACAGCATGTTCACAGTGAGTCTGGAGTTTTCCCTGGAGGACGACGGCGTTGGGATATTGGGTGGAATTCCTCAGGCCTGTGAGCCTTCCAGCTGACTGCATAAACAGTGTCACAGAGAAGTGACAGCTTCCATCATGCCAACGAAAGCTGCAGTGAGCTGCCTGAGTGCCTCAATGTGCACAGGCATGTCTGCTTAATCATAGAGTCACACAGTGGTTTGGGTTGGAAGGGACCTTAAAGCTCCTCCAGTTCCAACCCCTGCCACAGGCAGGGACACCTTCCACTAGAGCAGGTTGCTCCAAGCCCCTGTGTCCAACCTGGCCTTGAACACTGCCAGGGATGGGGCAGCCACAGCTTCTCTGGGCACCCTGTGCCAGCGCCTCAGCACCCTCACAGGGAAGAGCTTCTGCTTTAGATCTAACCTGAACTTCCTCTTGTTTCAGTTTGAACCCATCACCCCTTGTCCTACCAGTTGATGGTTGGAGAGGCTTTCCCTGGCCATGCCAAAGCCCATGGTGGAATGTGCATATCTGGAATACAGGGTCCCCATGGGGAGGGAGGGCAGCCTGTGGTATGGTGGGGTGGTTGCAAAGGCAGGAGAGACCATCCTGGGAGGGGATGAAGGGCTCTGAAAAACACCAACATTCTCAAGCAGGATCTCAAAGCTGAGGTCTGGGTGCAGTTTGCTTGTCAGCAAGAGAAGTATCATGCAGTAGAGCCTTGTTTTCATCATTTACTGGTCTAATTCATGGTCCCCAGACCTGTCCCCTAACCTCTAGGAAATATGGTCCTAGTCATGTCTCCAAAGCTTTCCTCTAAGTTGCAGCACATCAGCAGGACTTGGCTGAAATTGCTCTTCATTCCCTTGCCCTTCATTGCCCTTAAAGTTCATGCTGGAGCTATTCTCAAAGCAATCCTAGGAATCTGTACCACTGATGGGAGTCATTGGCATGAGGATGTTTCTGAGGCACCAAATATCCTGAAAATTGTGGGTCTTTTGTGAATCACCTAACTGAATTTAGGTATCTCAGCAGGTCTCAGACTCCAGGTTTATGGGCAACCACATCATAGGCATCCAAAATTCCTCTTGATGGCTTTCACCCTTAATGTCATTGGTCTCCTCCTCTCTTAAAAGGAGTTGCCAAAACTTCTTATGCATTAGTTTCTCTCCTATGCAGGATAAGACTTCCGTCACTGGAAGAGTTTCACCAGTGAACCTCCTACAGTGGTGATGGGTGACATAGTGAAAAGCCACACAGGTACATCTACACTAACACCTAACAGAAAGCTAACAAGTAATTTCAAGTCTTGGATTGTGCACAGTGCTAATTTGCTTAGCATTGTCCAGTTAGACCTCTCCAGATGAATTTTGTCCAGGGAACAGTTTGCTCCATAGACCATTCCCAAAAAGCCTTAAGGACCTGACTATGCAGTCCTCCAACATTGTCCCATCACCCTTAATTGCCTCCATGTGCCTTCATGCCACATCACTGGGCATGCAATGCAAACCATGTGTTTCAGAGTGGAGATCCACTCTGGTGGGCTGCCACAAAGCACCCCCTGTGCTTCCAGACATTCACAACTCCACCAGAGTAATTGTGTTGTAGGACCACTGGGGAACTGCATGGGCCCCAAGAAAGGCTTCAGGCCAGATGCCATGAAGAACTTGGTCTGCTCCAGTCTGCTCTGCAGCTCTTGCTCTGGGGGATTGTGACCATAAAGTGGCTCTTTTGTTTTCTATTTCATTGTCACTGTTGTTTTAGCAGTATAACTAACTCCTAGTAGTTAGCTTGGTTCCTGAGCAAGCTGTAGCTAAACTCGTTTGCTGGATACCACTGGGAATTTGCTTATGTGATGCTTTTAAATGTAGGCGAAGGGACCCATAAGAAGGTTCAATATGCCAGGTTTCTTGGGAGGGCACTGACCTGGGGACACAGTGGCAAATCCCCAGAAGATCATTACATTTATTGTGTTCTCCTTCCAAGGACCTGAATGTCCCATGGTAGGACTATGCACAAAGCTTCATTGCTCTGAGTATACTGAATATCTTCCATTAGGGATCTATAAAGAAGAAAGTTGTACTCAAGATAAGGAATAATTAAGGGATTGTGGCCTGCTAGTGCAGAGGGGCTGATGTATAGATATATAAAGCTCTGGGTCTGTAGAAGAGCCGAGAATGGATTTGCTTCAACACTGCTCCTGTGGTGAACGCCACAGAGAATGAAGCATCTTGGACCCTGGTGACCTGTGAAAGCAGGAGTCTGCTTCAGTCTCTATCCTCCAGCACTACAGCCAAAACCAGATATGAAGCTTTACCAGCTGTAAACACTCATGAGCAAAGTCTGCAGAAGAGAAACTGTCCCAGCAGCACACAGTGATACCACTAAAAGGAACAACGGGTGCTGGTGGTGGGTGACTCTATGAGCAGTGAGATGCCCATCTTCTGGCCTGATGAGGAGTCATGAGATGCCTCCCAGGAACTAAGCTATGAAGCTATGAGATGTTGCTGAGAGTGTGCCACAGCTTGTCAAGGGGACAGACTACAACTCTCCATGGCTACTCTTTCATGTGGGTGTGAATAACAAAGCTTTCAAGATGGTTAAGGTAATGCTCTCATGAGATGATGAACAGCCGGACCAAGTATCTCCCTTGAATGTTATGGGAGGCAATGTTGACACATCAGCTTTCTCATGCCTGTAGTGAAGACGGGAACTGGGCTCTGTCCTGGATACCACTGACCATTAATTTTGGGTCACCTGATGAGCTCTTCATCACGAATGTTTTTCTTGACCTGTGGTAAAGAGTGTGGCTCAGTGTTAAAAGGGGGCTGAATAGAGGGCCTGGGACCTCCAAGCTTGGTGTTAGACATTGCCTCCACCATGCCCTCAAACCAAGCTATCCATTATCTCACCTCAACACTGCTCTGCCCAGGAGCTGCCTTTTTAGCTGCTTGGTTCATCCTCAAAGAAGAAGGGCTGGGCAGTAGATTCAGCTCCACAGACAGTGCTGAACACAGCAGGGTCAGTAAGAAGATGGGCTTTGGAGTCACAAAATTAAGATGCGGGCTTTTTTCATCTGGCTTTTAATACAGATTTGCCCAAAGGTAATATTTTGCAGTGTTTCTTATGCTTGGGAAAGATATATGTGTATCCAACTGCCTATTCCTGAATGATTCACAGATAATAGCTTGACTTCAGCCCCAAAGGGAATTTTAAAACAAATCTTTAATTCATGAGACCCAGCAAAAGGACATAAATACAATTAGGAAAATAATAATAATAATAAAAAAATAAGCCTGGAAGATCAGCCAATCTGGCAAATCCAAAGGGAGACATCAGGAAGGTTCTTATTTGCCAGATACTAATGAAGAATTAAAGAGTCTCCTGAGAGAAGGAAGAAGTCATGGTAACTAAATCGCATGTCAAGAGCTCTGGTCTTGCTGTCTGAGCAGGAAGAAGGCTGGAATCCGTGTGCTGATGTTAGAGTGAGCACGGCAGAGACCACAGTGAGATTCTTTCCTGGATGGTTCAACAGAGGAAACATGCTTGGAGCAGTCTGTGAAAAGGAATGTTCCATCTGTCTCAGGGTCGAGATGAACACAATGGCCTTGTGGGGTTGCTAGGTTCCCTCCAGGGCAGTGGACAAAGCAGCGTGTCAGTCAGAGAGGAGCATTCCCATGGCCTCCTGAGCATGAAGGCCCTGCTGCATCTGAGCCTGGGACTCTTCTCTGTCTGATGGCATCTCAGGCACACTTCTGGGTAGCACAGCCAGCTTGACCAGCTTTCAGGGAAGGGAAGCTTTTATGGGCAAGCTGTCTAGCTACCTTCTGCAGCAGGAGTAAGCCATAGGTAGAATGTCTCATGGGCAAAACTCCAACCATAGGCATAGGTTGTAAATAATAGTAAGCAAAGATGTTTTGCTTACTGTAAATAGTAGTAAGCAAAGATGTTTTGGAGAAGAGAAGGGTGTGTGGAGACCTCATAGCAGCCTTCCAGTATCTGAAGGGGGCTACAGGGATGCTGGAGAGGGACTCTTCATCAGGAACTGTAGTGGTAAGACAAGAGGTGATGGGTTCAAACTGAAACAGGAGAGATTTAGATTAAATCTTAGGCAGTTCTTCCCTGTGAGGGTGCTGAGGCGCTGGCACAGGGTGCCCAGAGGAGCTGTGGCTGCCCCATCCCTGGCAGTGTTCAAGGCCAGGTTGGACACAGGGGCTTGGAGCAACCTGCTCTAGTGGAAGGTGTCCCTGCCCTTGGCAGGGGTTGGAACTGGATGAGCTTTAAGCTCCCTTCAACCCAAACCAGTCTGTGATTCTATGTTGCTTATTCAAGTCCTGCGTGAGTTTACCAGTATGACACCAAACTGAGTAAGTTCTTGGCCTCGGATAACTTTGTTCTTAACTGCTGGCTTGCATAATGATCTCTTTTGGTTGACAGTAACTCTTTGCAGTAGAAGGCTATGTCCTTAGCTTCCTGATGCTTGTCTTCCTGTCTCACTGATGTGACTAGGTTGGTTAAACCTAGGAGGTTAAACCTGGGAGGCTAGAACCATTTTAGACATCCCAGTGTGTCTTGATCTACTGCTAATGTTTCAGAAGGGTGTGGGTCCTCTCTAAACTGTCTCATATCAGCCAGACCTGTTCAGGTGCTTCAGAGACCCTGGAGTCGTTCAGATGGCAATAGAGACTGGTGTTTGGGCTACTGAATTAAGTCCTGGATGCATGGCTTTTAATCAAGTACAAACCCAGCTCAGCAAAATGAATCTCATACTACTCATATGATGACAAACTACCTTGGGCTTTGACATATCCATCTCCCAAGCAAACCTGTGCTGTGCCAAGTCAGCGTTGGAGCCAAAACCACCTTTAATCTGGTGATTTTATGCACAGAGAAGCAAGGAAGGTTGGCTACTATTAGCTCCTTGCTTGGCAGTTGGATTGGGAGGGCAATGGATCACCCCCACTACAATCAAAAGTCTTCCTCTCCTCACTCTCTGACATGAAGAACTGCCTCAAGTACCCTTTTTAGAAGACACAAGCACAAGCCACCCAGAAACACAGGACATCACTGTCACCAGTGCCTGCTGCAGATTTCTGTTCCCTTCATGATGGGCTACAGGATTAATCAGGAGAGTAAATTCTTACATGGGATTTCTCAGGAGTAGAGGCAAAATTCAATGTAGGGTTGGTTAGAAATACAGCCTTCACAACCCTGTCTGTCCAAAGCTCCCTATAAAAGCAGGTCTGTTCCTTTCATGGACTACTCCAAAAACTCAGTAAGAACTTCGTGATCATCAGTATTATTATTTAGAGAGATGAAAATATTGTATATAGAGGGCAGAGAACTTAATTAAATACATACTGAACTAAGAATAAACCCCAATAACCAAGGAAGAGAGGTGCTAAAAGGGACTTTCGAGGGTCAGTTGAAGATTCACCACAATAACCTACTTGAGAAAACCCTAAATATTACAAGAGAAGCCATGACAAACTTCCAAGTAATGTGGGTAAGTTGGTAGAACTGCTGTGACTTAGCCCTGTGATAACTTCCTTGGAACTTATAATTCATGGAATGTCATCAATGCATTTTTTGCAAGCTAGCAAAGATGTTTCTTCAGCCTTTGCCACAAAAAGCTCTCTGCTTCTCTATCTATAAATACCAAATGGACATAGCACAGGGTTTAGACCAGTGGTTCTCTTTTCTGAACCAAAACCTGTTAATCCTCATCCTTTTCTTGCAGACTGGCTGGGTCCCTTACACTTTTGTTTTTCATGTACCATTTACCAATGGACCATCAAGATCTGGAGACCACTGTTCTAGCTCCTGGTTCTTGCATTTATTGGCAGAAACAATGGCACTTTGTGGTGAACACTCCAACTGGCTGCTTCTGCGCTACTCCTTTTAACAGCTTCCTTAAGCCTTCCTTTGCAAGTAATTGCTGTTCCTCTCTGGCTACTTCAAACAGAAGTGTGTTTTCAACTCACCTCCAAAGTAAAATGTCCCTTTCTATCAAGCTGTCTCCTCCAATCTGTTCAGAAGCATTGTGAATGTGTATTTTTTCCAACTAAAGAGCAAGTTTGGGCAATCCTGTAGAAAAGGAGTGGAGGGGAATGATTCTCAAGCAAGTCATCCAAGACTTGGAAAAACCACTGTGTTTGCTGGGTTGGACCCAAGACTACTCTTGTTTTTCCAACTCAGAAGTTCTTTTCTCTGCACTTGGTTTTCTAAGAATGTGAACTCACCCGCCCCGTCCTGTTTACAAGCTCGTAAATATGTAGATCAGATTTGGCTGCAGGGTAGGCCTTGGAAGGGCTGAATCCTGCTGGGAACACATGGCATTTTACATACAGTGAGGCCAGATCCGAGCTGCACAAAGGAAAAAGGCAATTTTTCATTGGGCCCAACCCAAATGAGGAAAAAACTCTCCCCTGAAGTCAAATGCGTGAGTCTTGGCTTTAATTTACAGCGTGGTGTAACAAGAACTCACCTTGGGTGGTTGAGCATCACCAAGATCCAAGCAGAGCTAACGCCATTGAACTAGAATGATGCTACAGTGGAAGGTTTAGTTAAGCTGATTGCTGGCAATATTGGTGGCCCGGAATCTGGAGAACTTGTTAGTGGCAGGAGGCCAATGTTTGGAAAACTCGCTATCAAGGGGAGGTGTGGGAGCTTCCTCAGTGTGTTTCCACCGTGCCGGTCCCAAGGTCATTCTGTTTATATCAGAATTGGTCAGACAGCACGTCACTGGCCGTGGAGCCTGGCACCACAAGCACTGGCAGCCCATGCCTCCCCTCTGGCTGTGAAGGGTACTGAACAACATCCTCCAGAGAGCCACACCACCAGGCTGGGGTGCTGCAATGTCGCGAAGGAAAGGGTGGAGAAGAAAGGATGGGGGAGGTTGATATTTTCAGCTCTGATGAAGAATTCAGGACTGCTTTGCAGGATCAGGAGGGGTTATTAAAGACCAGCCAGCCAACTTCTTGTTTCTTTTCAAGCTTGGAGGGGAAAATCCTCCAACGCCTGCCCTGTTTCCGCATCCAGCTCCAAGGCACAGCCCTTCTGGCTTTAGCTTGCGTGGAAAAATCTGCAGTTTCTCATTGCTCACATTCTCTTTCTGACTTTTTTTTTCCCTATGACAAGAAGGGAAACTTCAAAAATATAGTATTTCCTTCTTCTCCCCCAACCTGGAATTATCTGGGGGAGATAGCAAAGAGTTGCTGTGTCTCTCCCCAGCCCTGAAAGCCAGCTTTCAGCTGATTACCAAGCTCTAAAAACACTGCAATTCAAAAAGAGACATTTCCCCCCCTTTCACAAAACAATGGGTCAGTGTAACAGGGTTCCAAAAATATAACAGGAATGGTGAGATAACAACATCCTCATTGCTCCCAACAGTTCCTGAAGCCCTTAACTTGAAGGGATAAAGCCTCCTGCTTATTGACGCATTGGTTGACTGCAAAGGACCCTTCTTAGTCCTTTCTCTCATCTCCATGGGAAGGGTCATGTCATCTGTCTGATGTGACCAGCTGTACATCTCTTATCTGGTTAGTCAGCAGTTATGCTCTTAAGCCATATCTCTGTGGATACAGTAAACAGGGACAAGATTTTGCCATCCAGACTATTAGCATTGACCTTGGCATGACTTTGGCCTGGACATCATGTAGTGGTAGCAGAGCCAAGCGTTTTACCTGCATGCAGGTCTCTGTTTGGGAATGTTCAGCTGTGGCAACACCAGGCATATGGCCAACAAATTGACGCTAATCCCTTTTATTTGCCTGCACTGATGTAATGGGGGAAACTCCTTGTGTTTTGTCCTGTGCAAAGACCAGTTCCCAAAGGGGTTGTATGGTCCCTAATGCTGAGCAGGGGTTTCCTGCATTCCTGCAGCACACATAAGTCTTGTACCCCACAATTTGTCACCTGCAGCAATACATTTGGCAGCATGGATAGGAGAGGGTAGCACCACACCAAGATTGAAGAGAGCTTGTCATGCCCACACTAGAGCAGTCTCCTGCAGTATGATATAACCATGCACAATGGCGTAAGGACTTGTCAATGGGAAGGGGTGACAAGCCCAGAAAACCCAGACTACCAATCGCAATCCACCTTGATATCATGGATGAATAGAAAATAAAATGACACAAGAGGCAAAATTGGCTGCCCGGTTGCCTTAGCCATGGAGCTGAGCCTGGGACAAGCATGAAAACAATGCTGCGAAGCATCAAGAAACATAGCAGCAAACCAACCATCATATCATGGTGGTTTTGTATAAGCTTTACAGCTACATGGAGTTTTAAGGAGATGTTTCAAAAGAGAGATTTCAAGGAGAGAGAATACAAGAAACTTGCTGCATTGCCTGGTTTAAATGCCTGCACAGGGCAATGGGATCTCTGCTGAGAAGAGATGAGTGTCTCAAAGTGCCTCATTATGGTGATGAGGCTCATTCTCTACTGACTGCTCCATCTCTGCCCTATCTCTATGTCTTTTTTAATCTCTGATCCTGAAGGGAAAGGATAGAAATTAGCATTCAATTTTCCTGGCAGTCTGAGTACCTCCCATGAGATATCTGCCTGCCTCACTCTCACCTTTTTGTTAGGTAAACAAGCCTTTTTGCCTCCTGTGCTCTTCACTCGCTGCTCAGAAGAAATAGACATGGGACCTGGGGTGCACTTCCTGTCTTGATGTGGCCTTGGCTCCTAATTAACTTTTGGATATGCTAATTTTGCATATTCACTTCTTGTTCCAGGGAAATGGCCCTAAGCGGACTTTCTGCCCCTTCTTAAGGAAAGTGCTGCTTTTGTGGACAAGCCCTGTCAAGGCAGATGTCATCCCAGGTAATTGTCATGTCATCGTCTTCCATCATCACTAACTAGTTTCTGACTTGCCATCTTCCTCTTAGGAAACTTTGATGGGCCCTCATTTCAAGGGAACAAGAAACTGTGACATCTGTATCTTTATCTCTATCTCTATCATCTCTATCTCTATCTCCATCTCCATCTCTATCTCTATCTTTATGTCTATACATGTGTATGTAGATCTCTATCTCTACCTCTATCTCTATCTCTCTCTCTATCTCTATCTCTATGTCTATACATGTGTATGTAGATGTCTATCTCTATCTCTACCATCTCTATCTCCATCTCCATCTCTACCTCTACCTCTATCTCTATGTCTATACATGTGTATGTATATGTAGATGTAGATGTCTATCTCTATCATCTCTATCTCTATCTCTATCTCTATCTCTATCTCTATCTCTATCTCTATCTCTACCTCTATCTATCTGTATCATATATATAAAACTTGCTCTGCTTGTGCACTTCCACCAGCAGTGTTGCCTAAAGGCAGGGAGTCTGGGGGTCCAATGGGGGACTCTCAGTGAGTTCCCATGATGTCTCAGCCAGTAGGTCTTCAATCAATCAGAAGTGTTCAGTCTCGTGCAATGGATCTATGGCTGGGTAAACAGTTCTACATTTGCTGTGAGACAGGACTCAGCTTCCCTATAATGCAGATCCCCTACAAATTGCCTCCAGATATTCAAAACACCAAAAAGAGCAATTTCCCTGGCAACTGAAACCATCTGTCTTGGATGCTTCTTCAAAACTATCAATTTGCTTGCAACTAGAGTCAGATATCTTGTAATATTGGGTGAAGCTAAACCATCTGATGATCCATCACATAAATGTCAAGGAACAGATTTTAAAGGTAGTTACACATTGAATTCTCATTAAACTCGTAGGCATTAAGCATGAAAATATCTTCTGAACATGAGGGTGCCCAGTATCAACCCCAGTATTGCATACATTAGCAATACTGGCAGTTCTGGATCAGTATTCATGCCTACCCTGAACAGTAGCATATGGGAACATTCTGGTGAAATGGTTCATTACAGGAGTATCTTTCCTTCCAGTTACAGCTGAATAATTGCTCTTACAGCTACCTCCCTCACAGAAAGGCTGTTGGCAAAATGTCATCCGTGATCTACCTAGGTAGTAACAACACAAGCTCAGATCATAAAAAAGCCAAGAACAGAAACAGATGAACTAGACCAAGGAAGACTGAAAAACAGAGGTTGCTCATATGGAAAATCATGTCCTATTTTGGTGCCCACATTGCAGAAAAGAAGCCAGGGAGACAGGAAACGCTCTGAGGAGCTCTACAAGACAACACAAAGGACTGGGAAACTTGACTTTATAGAGCGTGAGATTAAAGGATGTGATCTATTGGCATTATCTGGGAAAAATTGAAGCGACTTGCTCATTCATTGTGGTGAAATGCAGGGGAAGCTGTTTCTGATAGCAAAAATATCTTTCATCTAGCCAAGAAAAGCAGAAAAATTTAATGGCTTGAAGCTATAGCTAGATAAATTTGTCCTGGAAAGAAAGCATCATTTTTAATAGCAAAGATAACTAGGGACATTGCTTCTCCATTATTTGCAGTCCTGAATTAATGCTGAGTGTCTTTTCAAGGAGAAAACTGGTTTTGAGTAATAGGGGAGTTGCAGAAATTAATGAACACGGTGCTTAGGGTTATAATCCTGTGTAAATCACAGTAGACAGTCAGAGCAGTTTATTCTTGCCGTGCAAATTACAGCTGTGATGAGCAAACTCCATTCAAAATGTGGTAGATTTTCAACATAGAAGAGTTGCAAAAGTCACCATGTCACAGAGGGTCTTCAGACATGATAAGTGCAAGAACTGCTTGGGAAACAGCTGATCTGTCCCAGAAACTGCTCTAATTGGGAATAGCAGTGGACCTTTATTCAGTGCTCTAAGATCTTTCCCTGGGTTTTACACACATAAGCTGTGATGTCTACATTTCTATGCATTTGGTCTTAATTAGAGGGACTGAAAATGAGTCAAGCATCTGTGTCAAGGGGTTTAATTGAGTATAATGAAGGTTTTGCTTGTTGGGGATCATGTCAACATTTAATTAATTACAGTGAGCTACAGTGTTGGTATTTGAGACCAGTTAAGTCTCTCCACACTCTCGTATCCAGAGCTAATATACTTTGATGCACTAGTAATTACCCAGAGCAAACAATGCTGGGAAGAAATAAGCACCACAGAGTGCTTTCTGGGCCCTTCCTCTCAAAGCAACTTGCTGGCACTGGTGGCATGGTCTGCAAGTACCTGTGGGTGCCACGAGCAGAGACCTGAGCCAGATGTGAACAGTCATTCAGGTCCCAGGAGCACTAATGCTGCAACTTTTGTGCTGCTGAAGAAATCAATGTGTGACATGCCAATAGCGCTTTGCAGCTCTGGGATAGCTGGTGGGAGCAGCCTGGGGTGTCCTTATGCTCTGCTCTTTGGTGCCTACCTGATCTGCTTTGTATTTGTGGGTCCCAAAGGGGATGGAAGAGCAGATAAGTGTATTTGTTTGATATGTTATTTACTGGATGCCAGAGAGGGAATCTTCATCAGGGACTGTAGTGACAGGACAAGGGGAATGGCTTGAACCTGCCAGAGGGGAGATTGAGATGAGCTCTTGGGCAGAAGCTCTTCCCTGGGAGGGTGCTGAGGCGCTGGCACAGGGTGCCCAGAGAAGCTGTGGCTGCCCCATCCCTGGCAGTGTTCAAGGCCAGGTTGGACACAGGGGCTTGGAGCAACCTGCTCTAGTGGAAGGTGTCCCTGCCCGTGACAGGGGTTGGAGCTGGATGAGCTTTAAGCTCCCTTCAACTCAAACCATTCTATGATTTATGTAAAACTCCGTGAAAAAAAGAGCTGTCCTAATAACAACCATTTCTCCTGATCTGTGATCTTTCCCCACCCTGTCCAGTGGAAAAAAGTATAATCAAGAGAAGAAAAAACCCTTAAACAACCAAAATAGCTTATTAAAAAAATAATATCTCCCTCCTCCTTCCTACATCAGTGCTTTTTTCTGTGGAGCCTTTTGATGGAGGCCCCCATCAAAGTATCTTGTCCCTTTTTGGAGAGAGCAAACAGCCTCTACCAGTGACTCCTGTGCTTTCCTCTCTGCAGTTGTGTCTTACTCTCGTAGGGATAGGTGCCAAAGGACACATGCTCATTCCTGGCCATGCCCAAATGAGGACAATCAAGCCCAGGGCAGCCCTGCCTGCAAGCACTTGGCAAAATCTGCTGGTTGCTCAGTGGCACTGGCATCCTGCATGGCATCAGCACGAGGAGTTGGGAGGCTTTGTGTCCTGGCATTCCCATCACCTGGCATTGCTTCTGCTCTTGGTAGTGAACAGGTTACTTCCTTGTTTCTCCATTGCCTCTACCTGATTCCTCTAAGTCATTTTGACATTATTTCCTTGGCTTTTTGCCTAGATTTTCACTTTGTTTCCTTAGCTGTCCTGTTCAATGCAGGCTGCCAGTGGCTTTTTCTTTTGCCATGCTCTGCCACCCTGAACAAGTGAGGTAGACATTTGCTGAGAGCCTCAGAAATGGATTTAGCCATGCCAGAAAATAGCCTAAGTCTTCAAGATAAGCCACAGGGACCAAAGCAAGCGATGGGATTGCATGGCAAGGTCCCATGGGATGGCAAGAGTGATAAGCTGCTCTTATGTTTCCTTCAAGGATGTCTCAGCCCCATGAAGATTGGTCGAAGAGAAAGCAAGAAAGCCGTCCTCAAATGTATCTCAGGGTGAGTGCATCTGTCCTTTGCATGCCTGCCTATGTAGATCCATGCAAAAGGAGGTCATTACTGTGGCTTTTTTCACCTTATCTTTAACTCCGGGTATCACCTTATCTTTAACTTATTCTTTAACTCCGGGTATCAGATACCTTGTTGGAGATACGGGCTTACTCTTAAAAAGACCTCAAATGAAATAAATATTCAAAAAAGATCTCAAATGAAATAAATATTCAAAAAAGATCTCAAATAAAACATTTTAAAAGATCTCCAATTCCATGACTGCAGCACAGAAGCATCTGGGATATTATTTTATCCTTTATACTTTTATTACAGGCTGAGAAAGTTGGGGCTGTTCAGCCTGGAGAAGAGAAGCTGCGTGGAG
>NW_009931305.1:273-25586 GCF_000696875.1 Nestor notabilis | reverse complement strand
CCCTGCTCATGGCAGGGAGGTTGGAACTAGATGATCTTAAGGTCCTTTCCAGCCCTAACTAGTCTATGATTCTATGATTCTATGATTGCACCTTTATTACACCTTTACCTGCAAGTGTGAGTCTTCAGCAATGACCACCTTACTTCTGTCTTTGAGAGGTCCCTGCTGGTCCAGAGGAGATGGGGCTGCTCTCCTCAGTGACTCGGTTGGGTGAATGTCACCTGGACCTCTCAATGCAAGGTGCTGAGGGAAATCCTTGAGGGATGGTACTTTCAAAACCTGACTGCTCTTCAAGGTCAGACTGGACAGCTAGCACTGGTTCACTTTCCAAAATGTAATGGTTATTAAGATAATAATATCAATAGTAATAGAATAGTAATAGCAATAGTAGCAATAATAATAATAATAGTAATAATGATAACAGTAATAATCTCTGATTAATTTGCCAGTTTTCCTTGATGGTAAATCTCCTCCTGGAGCTGCAGTCCTGGACTTGTCCTGTATCGCTTTTTTGGGATGAGCAGTCTGTTATGCTGAGCACACAACTGCAGCTCTAAGAGTCTTTATAGAGCCTGGCCTGGCCTTGTGTCTCTACTGCCTGCCAAGCAATCACTGCTGATGAGTGCCTTAATAAATACAGTTAATTCCAAGTGTACCTTGGATGTTGAGCTCTCTGTTGGGCTAAGCCTGATGACACACAGAGTGATCTCCTGGCATTTGTCTCCAGAGGAAAGCAGATAAGCCCTCTGATCCCAGCTCTTCCAACTGAATATGCTGATGGATGCTATCTCTCAACTATGCATCAGGCCATGCAGCACCACTTGGATCCCCTGCTCTTTTCAGCATATGCCTCTGACTTCCAGAGTGTGTGACAAGACAACAGGGAATGGAGCAGTAATTACTGTCTGTAGCCAGAAAAGTGCTTTGCTATTAAAAATCCCCTTGCTTTTCTAACTGAAGCAATCTCTTACAATCTGGATGTATGTGTGCGTGTTGGAGTATGTGCATGAAGGAAAAGGTGCTTGGGCTGTTGTTCCTATATATGGGACCCAAATCACAGAGACTATATGAGGCTTGGTACTTCTGCCTTCAACCTTGGACATCTGGAGGTGAGACCTTCCCTAGCACCCCTGAGTAGTTTTGGATCTTCCCATTACACTTCAGAGTCCCAAATCACTCCACTCCATAGATGAATATTCCATGAAAGGAGGGCTTACTTGGTTCCAAAACTGCACACTACCTGGGGTCTAATTTCTAGGGTTGAGTCTTTTCTTTTATTCTTTTTTCCTACTGTCCTCCAAGTTTGAAAGCTCAGATTAGCTCAGCTGTGCTTGCCCCAGTCTGATAATCTCTTTAATACCTCTTAGAAGTAACTACAAAACATCAATACACTGACATTACTAATACTAGTAAGTCCGTGTCTGAGCAGAAAAGGAGCTTCTTGCCAGGCATGGACTTGATCCTGGATCCAAGTAAACCCATTTTGGATTTGCTGACAGGTATCTGCACGAAACATCTTGTGACAGATGCTGTATCAATGCAGAAATAGATAACCAGGACTGAACTGAGGTGCATTGGTAGCGGAAGAGTCAATATCAACAGCAAAGACAAATAGATTGCAGAAAATGAGTTAGAGGCTCCCATGTACCTCCACAACCCCCTTGAAGAGAAAAGGTCAGCTGGTAACAGACATTTCAAGCTGTTTTGTTGCTCAGGTTGCTTCTGGATCCCAGTTACCTCTGGAGGTGATGGATACTATAGCAAAGAGCAGAAGTAGCAAGAGACCTGCACAATATTCATCTAGGTACACACATGAAATCAAAGCTCACTTAAAGGTGGAGTTGTTGGAATAAATAAATGCAACGATATGGGAGGAGTGGACAAAGTATTTGCACTGTGTTAATCTTCATGGTTAAACTGAAACAAACTGTTTAAAAGGAAGGGAATCCACTGAATGACAGAGAGGAAGCATAGAAGAAGTGATTTCAATGAACCGGAACATCCAGGACCCAGATTGTGAGGGGTCTTCAAGGGTAAGATTCATCTCACAAATTGACACCCTAATTTAGTTAGTGCATGTGAGTGAAAGGCTCAGTGCTGATGCCCATGCAGAGGTGCCTCCTGCTGCTTGGCATGACACAGGACATCCAAAACTTGCACACAGGACTGGCTACTGTGACACAGGACCTGCAGGAGATCTGCTGCTTTCTGGAGTAGAAATTGGAGGCTAGCTGGGACATCCTAGTACATATCGAATGGAAACAGCGTGACACTCCATACCACCTTGCATGGTAATGAGAGTTTAGATGGCTAGTTCCTATGCGAATGCCTGTACATTTTCACCTATCTTCTGGAGCATTACTATGCCAGCCAATTTGCCCTGGTTGCATATTCATTATGAATTTGAAGCTTGCCTATGAACATCCCCACCACTGGAACAGACAAAAGGAACTACCTTGGCCTGTGCAACCAGCACAAGACATGATACGGGTGATGAACCTCCCAAGGTCCATTCCCAACAGGCAGCTTGCACACAGCCACCTTGTTTTGAAGGCTAAAAGTGTTCACTAGCAGAGATAAAGGCTGTCATCTGCCAGCTGGCTTCAGCATCTGGGAACTTCCCAGGCATTTATTTTACTGGTACAGATGCAGCTTACTTCACTGAAATTTTAAGAGCTGGGCATCAACTACCTCCTGATACAGGCCTAACATACTGGAATGAAAGGCTGAGAGTGGAATAAATGAAGAACAGTAAACTAGATCGATTATAATTTTCATAACTTCCATGGCTTTCCAGTTGGGTCTGATTTTAGAGACAGAATAAGTGAGTTTGGAAGGGATCTCTGGAGGTATCTAATCCAACTTTACTAAAACCATGGCCAACCATGTTTTCTGTGCAAAAGCAAAGAACATGGTGTTGGTGTCCATCTCTCCCAGTGGGTTCCAAGTGTCTGGTTAGAGGTTTGGAATTCTTTCTAAGTCCCTAAAAGAAGCAAAGCACGGCAAAGCCACGGTTAAGGGTGGCAAAATTCCAGCATGATATGAATGACACTGAATTTCCAACAAGTGACAATATTCACCAGCTGTACCAAAAAAATACACTCAAATCAGGCTTTGTATCTAATCTGTTCTAGAGAGAAATGGTTACTTTTGACTAACAGATACCGTGGTTTCATGTATTTAACTGCACATGAGATAACCTGTACTCCTTTGACAGTTATGCTGCTTGGAAACATCTGCTGGTAAACCATACTCATGGCCAATTCACACTGTAAGACAATCAGCTCAGCTTCAGGGGAAGGGTACTGATGTGTATGGGAAAGGGTGTTGATGTGTATGTTGTGTGCAGGGCAGACATAGGGTAAATTCTAGAGAGAAATGGTTACTTTTGACTAACAGATACCGTGGTTTCATGTATTTAACTGCACATGAGATAACCTGTACTCCTTTGGCAGTTATGCTGCTTGGAAACATCTGCTGGTAAACCATACTCATGGCCAATTCACACTGTAAGACAATCAGCTCAGCTTCAGGAGAAGGGTACTGATGTGTATGGGAAAGGGTACTGATGTGTATGGGAAAGTGTGCTGATGTGTATGTTGTGTGCAGGGCAGACTTAGGGTAAAGAAAGCCCATTACAGGACTGGGACACTCAGGAAAGAGTTGACAAGCTTTGCAAAGGTATTAATCAGGAGGTGGATTTAGGGTCAATTAACATCACACAGTTTATACTTGCACTGCTGTTGGATGGTAAAGCTTTTCCTCAATGATAACCCACACAGAATACATCTATAGTGATGCAGATACAGCCTGAATCACATGAAAGAGCAAAACCAGACTTGCAAACTGGGACCAGGTTCATAGTACCAGGGCAACCAGATATTCCCAGGTAATGGAAATACTTCACTACATACTCATTCTATAGGCCAGATCCATTTTCTCTAACCAGAGTTCAAGGGATGGAATAGATCATCTCTTAAGACAATTTCCAGCCCCAACTATCTGTATTTCTACAAAGCCAGTGGTGCAGATCATAGAATCAGAGAATAGCTAGGGTTGGAAAGGACCTTCAGATCATCTATGGTTTTAATGTGACAGGCTGGAAATGTTAAGGCTCAGTTTTTGCAGAGTGTGTCAATCTATGCTTGAGAACAAAGCTATCTGGAAATCCAGATGCCTGGTTTCTAGGAAATTTCAGTGTTTGATATTTGCTTTCTTTCAAAGAAACAGAACGTAATAAAGAAACAATAAATTTTTCCAAGGAACTATAAATTAAAAAAAAATCACAATAATTCTAAGAACCTCAGTGAACTTGATGGCTAAAAGGGATAAATCCCTGGGAAACTGATGTGGAAACACTTGTTAATCCATGGAGACAATGATGCCAAACATCAACCACCATGAGATGGATCTCTACTGTAGGGCAGAGTCCCTGTATTCCCCTTCTCAAGCCTCCCCAACCACAGGGCACCAGAGATGCAAAGTCCTTGGCCAACAACACTCCCTGGGCTGAGCAACACAGGAGATCAGGCAATGGAAGTCCTGTGGTCCTTGGAATTCATGAATCTGGTAATCTGGAGTGTCTTAAAGCCCCCTGAATTAACACACTTGTAGCAGGAAGCCTTGAAGCATGAGAAAATCCTTTCTGGAGCCAGGGTTCTCAGGGCTTCCAGGTTACTTGTGTTGGATCCAGGAGTTAACCCGGGGTTAAAGCAGAGCTGCCAAGGCTTTCACTCTGCTGGTTTCATGGTAAGAAAACCATGGAAACTTGGCATGAATGGGCTGCCCTGGAGCCATGAATAGTGATTGAAGTAGAGGTTGTTAAATCTGGGACATTTCCACTTGGTTTTCCAACTGGTATTTTCCAATGAAATCCTCCTTTGCTGGCCAGCATCCAGACCTGCCACTTGGGAATGTCAAGAGTTCAGCATCTGCTTCAATGGCTCATTTAACTTTGAGCCACTGCACCCAGGAGAATGGCAAGTGCTTTGCGGATGTGCAAGAGGCTGAACCCATGCATCAGGTATTACAAGATGGTCAAATGTGACTGATTCGCATTTGCTGCTGACTCTGGATTGGCACTGGAGAGCACAGAGCCTTCTGGAATGACTCCATAAATGAAGCAGAAGGGGAGAGGTTGCACAGATGGATCTTTTCTCCATCCTCATTTTAACCTCTGCTTAATGGTTTCATTTTCTTGCTTCTTACTCCTTCTTCACTTCTGTAACACACCATTTCCCAGCCATTTAATGCAAAAAATGCCAATCAACCACCTGCAGGCAGTTAAAATGCCAGGTTTGTATTTGGAATAGTCATTTTCAGGTTTGCAAATGCAAATACGTCCAGGTCTGCAGGACACTGTGCTTTGCAGCAGCATGGATGTCAGCAGACATTTCCACCCTGCACCCCTCACTGCTGCAAAACCAACGCTTCCATGATGGTCTGGGTACAAAGGTAAGCTGCTTAGTTGGAATAGAGACATAATGCAAGCAATATGAAATAGAGAGTCATATTCTTTTGATCACTGATGAGAATGGAGGACGAAATGATTCTACTCTGATAATTTCACTGTTTGAAGAAAGCCCTTCCAGTTATTGGAGAAGATCAAAACATGCCGTGAAAAATGGACATTGAATTTCAGATTGTCCTGAGGGGGATTTGCCATTTGGGCTCTCTAATAAGGTAATTTTTGATTCTCTGCAAAATCAAAGCACAGAGGCGTTCTACTGAGATGCAGAATATCCTATGCTGGTCCTGTGGAGGAGACAGGGAAGGGAGCATGGCTGCCCCTCTAAACCACAGTTTCCAGATGACTCCCAGTCACTGAGGTGACATAGCATCACAGAATGATAGCATGGTTTGGATGGGAAGGGACCTTAAAGCTTATGAAGGTCCTACCCCGTGCCACAGGCAGGGACACCTTCCACCAGAGCAGGTTGCTCCAAGCCCCTGTGTCCAACCTGGCCTTGAACACTGCCAGGGATGGGGCAGCCACAGCTTCTCTGGGCACCCTGTGCCAGCGCCTCAGCACCCTCACAGGGAAGAGCTTCTGCCTCAGAGCTCACCTCAATCTCCCCTCTGGCACATTAAAGCCATTCCCCCTTGTCCTGCCCATGCAGACCGTTGTAAAAAGTCTCTCTTTGTCTTTCTTAAAAGCCTCCTTTAAATATTGAAAGGCTGCAGTAAGGTCTTTTGAATCATTTTCTTCTCCAGGCTGAGCATCCCCAGCTCTCTCAGCCCTTCTCTATCACCAAGGTGTTCCATCCCTCTGACCACCTTTGCATTCCTCCTCTGGACCCACTCTAACAGGTCAATATCTTTCTTGTGCAGGGGACAATGCCCTGCCTTGACCTGCTGCTCACACTGCTTTTGATGCAGCCCAGAATACAGCTGGTTTTCTGGGCTGGCATTGCACACTGATGGATCATGTCCAATATTCCATCCACCATACCCCCAACTCCTTCTCTGCAGGGCTTCTGTCAAGCCCTTCATGCTGACATCCTGTCCTACCCCTGCATTAGGCTACTTAGACAAGAAGAGGAAGGAGCTGGGTGACATGAGAGATTCCCTTGGGTGTTGGGTGACAGATCAGTCCAGATTCCACTGGTGGACTCTGCCCGCAGGGATGGGAGACCATTGGACCAGCTGGGACATTGCTCCCTGGAGGAGACCCTGTGGTGAAGGTGGTCTCTGCCCTCCTCACACCCTGGGACATTCATGCTCCTTTGTTCATTTCTTTCGACCTCCCTTGGCTTGTTCCCTCAGAGACCTCCCAGAGGACTAAGGAGGACTGGTATCAATTAGCTGCAGCTGTTTATAATTCTCTCTCTGATGTCCTGGCACAGAGAAATCCCTGGATGTTCCCTTCAAGAGAGAGGAAACAGTTGGATTTATGGGCTGGCTCTGCAGGTTGTCATGGCTCCTTTGGTACTTAGCCTGGGAACCCCCAGGGTCGCAAATCTACCGTCGTTCCTCATCTCCTGTGTCACAGGTATCCCAAATGTCTCCAGTATGAGGAGGTGTGGGTGATACCATCTCTGCCCAGAGCTCCAGAGAGGGATTTTGAGGTAACACTGGGAAGAATTTGGCCCCATGGCTGGGCCTGACCTGGTGCCTGGCCCTTTATACTGCTTCCATGGCCAAGCCCACTGACAACTTGCAGACCAGCAATGTCAAACTGATTCCTCCTGCCTCCGATAGCTGAAGGGTAGTTATTTTTTCAGGGCTGGGTGATGTCCTTTCTCACTCTCTGCCACTGCTTGTATTCCATGACTTTCCTTTCAAAGAGGCCACTTGCTCCCCTATAATGGCTTTTTTTATACTGGCTTTTTCATACAGAGTAACAAATGTGCATTTCAGTCTGGGAATTGTTCTGTAAAGGGAAACTGAAAATAGCTGAGACCAAAAATGTCATTGTTTTTCCTAGCAATAACACATCTGCTTTATTATCCAACCTTAATCATTGTATACATATAGATTCCCAAGAGCTTCCCAGGCTGTACCAGGATATCTTTCCTGACACCATTCTCGTTGCAGCCTACCAGAAAAATACTACATCTGATAATATCAGGGCAAAAATATATTGGTTGCCTCTTTCATTCACTGAAAAGAATACAGACAGGAGGAGACAAACAGGTTTTCTTGTAGAACAAGCTCGTCTAATTATTTTGGCCAAAGGAGATGGGAGAGAAAGAGATTATTTGAAAAATAAACGCAAAGTTTGAATATTAAAATTTTTCTAAGCAAAACTTTTCTTTTGGGGCATGGAGGAACAGGCATAGTGAAGTGCTTTGTATTAAAATTCACTTACATTTAAGGTTACAAACCAAAACAAACCTAAACAAAAGGAAATGGGACACTATGGGTCAGTTTGAAAAACAGAACTTAGTTTTCTTTTGTTGACCCAATAATTCTCTCTCTTCCTTCACTAATTCCTAGACCTGCTGATAAAGGACCATTACCAGCCTTCTGGATCTTCCTTGGGTGATGCACCAACCTCATTATCAAGCTTTTCACTGACAACATCCACATGTTAATGCTTAATGTTCTTCTATTCATCTGCTGTGAACTACTTGTGATAGTCCCACAGCCTAATGGTGCCCAGAGGTCAACAATTTGCATAGTTCAGCTCTCCAAACCAAGGGAATAAAGCCTTTAAAGTGAGGAATTCCCATTTTACTGTGGCAGTTCCAGCTCCCACACGCATGTTCCCGCAGTACAAATAGACTTTATTAGTAGGAATAACAAATAATTACTTGTTCCCAAATGATCACATTCTTGTATTCTCTGTTGTTTTGTTACTTGTTTGGTTGTGGGTTTTTTGCTGTTTGTTAATGACAATAAACAGCTCAGTTTGCTTTTCTGCAGGGTTTTGCAGGCATTCCCAAACTTAATGGAAACAGCTGTCTAGTGAGATGCTTTTTGCTCCTCACCAATACTTGGGATAATAAGAGGCACAACTACTGCTTAGCACTGATGTCAGCTTTGGTGCTGTCTGCCAAAATCTGCAAACCCAGACTCCAGGTTACATGTCAAAACCTGCCAGAGTGTTTCTGGTTTGTGTAAGGAATGAAACAGCAACATGTAATAATGGTAACTTAGGAGAGGATGAAATCAAGGGAAAACTTGAGGGTGCTGAATCTTTCCTGAATCACCAGCCTAGCACCAGCAGAACTGGTTAAAGGAGGCATTCAGAGTGGTATGGAGACCAACAGCCACTAAATGAGGAAATATTCAACCTTGTTTAGGAAGGAAACAAGCTCTGGGTACATGGACCTGTGCAGGTATGAGGGTGACAACAGTGATGACTCTCATGGTCACTGGACGTCTAAATTCAGTGTCTTACTTTGCAGAACCATTAAAAATGCCCACACCATTGCCTGGATGCCTGCCAGACACATTAATGGGATTTCTTCTAATACGAGGAGATAGATGTGTCCATTGCTACGAGAAGGGGAGGAGGGAGAAAAGCAAAGCCACATTCCCAAAGGTCTGGCTGGTGCTTGCAAAGAGAGGTGACTTCCAGAGAACATTTTGGGCAGTGTAGATGGAAGAGGATGGGGTAGAAGGGATAAGCATAAACAAAGAGCAAGCCAACAAAAGAGGTTCCTAAACTTTTCATCAAGGGGGGCTTCTAACCTTGAGATCCTCCGGTGCAAAGGTGTTTTCTTCCTTGGGTGTTGGTGGAGGTGGAATGTATGATCACCTGTATTGAAGACACCCTGCTTTATTGCAGCACAAGCTACCTTCCAATGCCTGTCCACCTGAGAACCTGACCGATGGAGTATTTGATGGGAAAAGAGTAGGGAAACCAGGTCCTGATACCACCTATGGCTGTCCCAGTCCCTCTGTCTCTCCCTTCACAAGCAAAGTGATTTTTCATGGATTGTGACACTTTTTCAGGCACATGTGCTAGAATTGCCTCCTTGATGATTGCAGTTTGGAATGAAATGAAGTCTTCTTGGTCCCCTGAAAGCTGCTTTATCTTAGAATCATAGAATCGTAATCCTTGTAATGCAGGTCACTCCTGGGCTGGAGAAGGAGAAGGGTCAGAGCAGGCATTTGGAAGTGACCAGAAATCAATAGAGAAAAAGAAAAATGGGCTTTCCCAGGTAATTTTTCAGAGGTGCTTGATGCAGTCACCATGGTCACCATGAGCGGGTGTTGGAGATGCAGGATGACTCACGTCTGGCAGTGGAGCAATAGTTCTTGATCCACATTTCATCATCGGCTGATGGAATCCCCCTCCAGTGACACAGGGAGATGTTTCCAGGTGAGTTTGGGAAGGCGGGTCCTTTGGAGAGTCCCTTATGGAGCAAAACAGCAGCAAAGAAGATGGGTTTATGAAATAAACCCTATGCTACAATCCTGAGCATGCACTTGGACATGGCAGGTAGCATTCGTTTATTTCTATAGACATTCTACCTTGGAGATCTCCCTTGAGATCCCTTTGGTCTCAGAAGAGTCCAAACCCAGTGCTGACTTAACAGCCAGAACACCAAGCTGCATAGGTGGCAACCACAGGGGACATCCACTAGCACAGTGTGGGTGGTTGTCTTCTCCATCTCTTCTCCAGGTGGGAGGTGTGATCTGCCACTACTGTTGCGAACAGGGAGATCAGGATTACACAAAAGACTCCTTGCCCCAACACCCTTTTGTCTGGTGCACCCTCAAGAGTATGAGTGTAAAGTACAAGATTGATCTCCCAAAACATCAAAACCATCAGTGATCTTCTAAAGGGAAGTAAATGGATGGACCAGTGAAGGCATATGGATGATAAAGGCAAAAGGGAATTCATTAGGTGGGATGAATCCTCACTTGTTCAATGCAGCAAAAAGAGGGTACAGGGGAAGAAGACCTCTGACCACCCATTTGCCAGTAGGGTGAAAGCCAAGGAAAGAATATAACTACTAAAGGAAGAAGGTGTTATGGACACCAAACTAAATTATACCAATTGAGGCATGGATATATTCCCACTACAAACAATGAAGTTTCTAAGAGTTGGGTGCAATAAGATCCAGAATGCCCTCCCCAACAGCACAGGCAGCAGAGGGGCAAGGACTGAGACACACATGGATGTCAAGCAATTTTGGACAGGATCATGCAACATCATGATCTGCAGTGGCAGTCTGCCTGTGGTATCTGCACACCAGAGCCACAGAGGGGTGCAGATAGAAGGAGAAACAGGGAGAAGATGAGGAAGATGAAGAGCCATGAAACAAGAAGGCACTTGAGGGGTTGCCAAGGCTCTTGGTGGGATGGCAGATGTAATCACATTTCTGGCTCTGTTGCTCCCCAACAGCTTGTCTGAATTCTGCTGTGAGTCACCCAGTACTGCTTTCAGCTGTAAAGGCTTGCTTTTGGAGCAAATTATTTAATCACCTGTGGTTTCTCTAAGTACATGCTGATGGATGTGCAGCGAGAGTACACAGAGAGAAGGAACAAACCTTTTCCAGCTGAACGTGTGGAATAAATCCTGACAGGCTGGTGGCCACATTCGATGTAAACAATCTCCACTCAGCCCCTTACCCTCGCTGCCTTTGACTCAAACAGCCTCAGACACTGGGAAAGTTCTGTTTTCAATGTAAATACTTTCCCTTGCCTGGTGTTGCAGCAGGAAAATGAAACCACCCACGTCCTGATTCCCTTGGCCTTTGGGAATTTCATGGATCCATCCTGTAGGAGAGCAGTAGCCATGCTGGGGTCATCAAGGGATGCTGTCGAAGCCCAGGAGGAGCCTGCACATCACATGTGTCATGTTGTGTGTTTCCGAGCTGGTTCTCACATCTCAGCATTAGCTGGTGGGCAAAGACCTAAAGCTGTGATGGGACAAGCTTTGTGCACATCATCACCCTATCCAACAGCCTTACTATCACTGCATGTCCTAAATGGAGAGGCTGGCAAGTAACTCTGTATTTTCCATCTATTTGGCCAGCTGGATCCTACTTCCCGGGATAAACATGCCAAAGTGGTGGAGCCTAGAGAGAAACATACAGGTCAGACCAGTAAAGACACTTAGATGACTTTTCTTCTCTATCTCTTGCCAGTCAGCAAAGATTAAGCCATTCCTTCGAAGACTTTTCTATATGCTTCCTACTATTCCTGCACTGAAGAATTAAGTGTTCTTTTTAATGCTTGCCAGCAACGTAAAGGAAGCCAGACTAACTCTTCATAACCCATGTAAGAAAGCAGTAATGGCCTCTTTATCTTTATTTTCAGGACACAGCTTCAGAATTAGCCTTTGGGAGGGTGCATCTGAGGGAAAGGTATTGGCATACCAAGACCAAGATACCAAGCTTCAGGGCACAACCTACACTCCAGTTTATGCAACAGAGAAAGAAATGATTGTGTGGGCAGGTTACCAGAAGTATTTTCCTCGAGGGTGTCTGGTTTTCTGTTTAATTTCTTGGGAAAGCAGGCCAGGATGCAATCCAGGTCATATAAAAGTAGACACTGAGGTTGCCTCTGTGCCTTGTACCACTGGAGATAAATGCCCTGGGATGTCCCTGATGGTCTCTGGATGTTCCTCTAGGAAAGCACAGGGTTTCTCTAGGTCTTGTCTTGCAATCAAAAACCCCACACAGTTGCTTCTTGTACTTCAGGGGATTTTGGACAACACTGGGCATGTTTTAGGGAAGTAAATTGCAATTCAGATCTGGTTAGCTTTCTAGCTCTGTAGACATGGACTATAATGGGAACTTGGACATCCAGCTCACATGCAGACACCTACCAATAGACCACTATACATAGATGTCTTCACCTGTGAGTTTGGTCCTGCCCCTAATCTCTTTGTCTGCCTTCAAACTAGAAACAGTTACGTGCCTTGTTTTTCCATGGATGGAAAAGGAAGCACTGGTAAGGAGGTGTTCAGGGAAGGAAGGGGACCAGGGAAGGAGGGTGGTGGCCAAGGAGGTGATCGGATGTGATGGGAATTGGTCCCTTCTCCTTGGTTGCTCTCCTAGGATAGCAGAAGCCATCTACCAATAGCTGCACCATTATTTCCTTCCCTTGACTTGACTGCTGGCAAAACTGCAGTCTGCCTGTAAGCAGATCCTACTGGGTGCAATCCTACCTCCCACATTCATCTGGATACGCTACTTTGAGCTCCTCTGGGTTAGAAATAGCATTACTGTTTGTACAGCACCTAACACGAAAGGGGCTGAAGCACATGACTAATGGGCTTGATCATCCTTAAGGATCTCAGATAGACGAGCCTGCGAGAGCCCTGAAGTGCTGTAACTATGTGGTGTCAATGGAAGGGAAGTGCAATGTGATTTAATCCCATATAACTCTGTTATTGCAGGGCAGAAGAAAGGACAACATGCACTATTTGGAAAACCCTGTGCTCTGCTCCCTCTTCCTCTGCTTCTGTATGCTCATCTCTCAGCAAGGAAAACATGGAAAGCAAGCCCTTATTCTGTGTTGTTTCCCCAAACCCCCAGCCTGAGTGCTCTATTGAGGGAGGCAGACAGGCCCGTGGCTGCCCGCCAGCTCAACTTCACTACATCCTCACAGCTTTCCAGATAATTCCTATGGAAAGGACCCTGGGAACAGAAATAGCCCATGGCTGAAAAACTTTGCTGGTGCAGTTCGACAAGCGTCTCCTAGAGAACTTGGCTTGAAAGGCAGAAGTTGAAGAGCTGGCAGCTGCTCTGAACCCAAGTCCTCTGCTCTCTGCACTCAAAATAGGTCAGCGAGCTGTTGATGGTGTCTCCACTGTTGTGTTGTGCTTGTGTGAGCCCCATGACCTTCCAAATTGAAAACACATCTGGGGTGGGAATACTCATGTCAGGTCCCCTGCCTGGGACTCAGGCAAGAGGGCTCTCACCTAGGGCAAGAGATAATACCATTGCCAGCTTCATCTGGTGACCTAGAGGCTCAGAAGTGGCTCTGAGTCCCTGTTTTGGCACCAATGCCCTCCACAATCCCTGTTATTACCCATGGGCTGTTTCTCAGTGATTTGAGGAAATCTGCATCTGCAAAACAGGGATGAGATGTGGCATGAGACCAATGTGCTTGTTACCTGTTCCCTTCAGTCTGTCCTGAAAATGCCTGGCTCCAGACCATCCTCCTGCTGCACTGAGCATTCCTGTCCATTTCCCAGTCATATTGCCCTAATCCCTTCTTGGCTCATTGCTGCAAGAAAAGATCACCATGCCATGAAGATATCCCCATTTCTCACTACACTTCATAAGGGTGAGAACTTTTATATAGTTTCCACACTACAGATCATCAGTTTTAGGCTTCAGGCTATGAATTTCCATCTAAACAAGTTTCTCCGTTATCTTTTCCTGTCTAAAAGCTTTCACAAAGATCTTTTTCATGGCAGAAGACCATAGAGCTTCAGCATAGTGTTTGCAAAATTGATCCTTGCATGGGAGATCTCTTGAAGGGCTTCCTTATGTATTTTGTGTTTCCACCATGGCAAGGGGTTGGAAACAGATGATCTTAAGGTCCTTTCCAACCCCAACTATTCTATGATTCTATGATTCTATGATATTTTGGAGGATTTGCACCTTGCCTCTTGTCTTTGGCTCCTCATCACCTGCAACTTTGCATTGCAACTGTATTGTAGGGGATTGCAACCAGGAGTTCTTTAGTTCAGACCAGATTAGATAACCTCTGTGATTTGTTCCACCCTTTGACTGACTTGGAGAAATATAGATCCCACTAACTGCTAAACAGAAAGAGGGTATGTCTGAACCCAGGTCCTGAACCAAAGTGGCACCAACCACCTCGTATTCACACTGTTCTAGGCACACTTCTTGGTAAAGATTTGTGTTGCAGACAGCTGGCTGGGGCCATTCTCTACTTGCTGTCTCCTTCAGGTCTTCCTTTACTGAGTGCCACCAGTGTACCCCTTGTGAGCAATGGGAAAGGCACCTTGGACTTGTCTGGGGCAGAGATTTCTCCCAACAGGAATCCCTTGTGAATATTTTAGAATCATAGAATTATTTCAGCTGTAAGAGACCTTTAAGGTCATCCAGTCCAACCATTCCCCAGCACTGCCAAGGCCACCACTAACCCATGTCACTGAGGGCCTCGTCTACACAGTTTGTGAACACTTCCAGAGACAGTAATTCCACCACTTCCCTTGGAAGCCTGTTTTGTGATTTTTTGGTGGTTTGTTTTGATTTTTCTTCAGCTACTGAATGGGGTAAATATAAAAGTTTCATCTCAGGGTCCTTAATGACTGAGCGTGAGTTGGAAACTTCCTGGGAGGAGGAAATGCCCTGTCTTTAGCGAGCCGGCAGTTGGTTTTCTGCCACCAGATCTGGTGGTTCTCTGGCTTGGCTCCAAGTGCATTAGCTAAGGAGCCCTCTTAGAGAAAGGCTATTCATTAGGAGTAGCTAAAAAGCCATATCCTGTTCCAGCCACACCAGTAAATCCATCCTTGGGCTAATCGCACCCATAGTTTAAGGCTCAGGGAGAAGCATGGTCTTCTGTGACCTTCCATTTGACAGTTTTATACAGCAGCGGGACAGAGGAAGCAGGACAGGCAGAAGTAGCTGGTGTGTTAACAATACTGAAGAGCTACCAAGTGACCCACGGGTTTGTAAGTGATGCCTCAGTTTCCCTACCCAAAAATGATAATCACAGAATCATAGAATTAGCTGGGTTGGAAAAGACCTTTAAGCTCATCCAGTCCAACCGTTCCCAGCAGTGCCAAGGCCACCACTAACCCCTGGCACTGAGGCCTCGTCTACCCGGGCTGTGAACACTTGCAGGGACGGTGACTCCAGCCCTGCCCTGGGCAGCCTGTTCCAATGCCTGAGCACCCTCTGGGCAAGGAATTGTTCCTCAGCTCTATCTAAACCTCCCCTAACCCAGATTGAGGCTGTTTCCTCTTGGCCACTGATGAACACTGTTGAAACAGTTGACTCTCTCCCTGATGACATTTGTGTGTATCCCCTTCTTCCTAGTTAGTCCTGTGAACTATGGAGCTGGCACCACTGGGATAAGTTTGTCCTCAGCACACATTGTATGGGGAGACGTGAATGTTGCCTCTGCCACTCAGGCAGGTTTCCTTACCATCCCAGTCATGGTAGATCCTTACCATGATAGTTGATGCAACAAATCAATACCCACCAGAGACTTCATTTTTGCATTGCAGTGGTTGGAATTTGCTTTGGAGGAAGGAGGAGATGAGGATATCTGTGGATGTGTGCTCAGGTACAGGTCCAGAGGGCTGAGAGCTCTCTGGATGGCAAGTGCTCATAAAGGCAAAGCCTTCAGAAGGAAAAGCTCACCAGTTATTGTGCCTAGAGGCATTTTAAAGCAAATACTTACAGCAAGTAAGAATGGCAATTAACTACCAAATCGGAAAGCAGCTTTCCTGTGGAAGCAGCCAGCTGCTAAGTTTTAGTACTGAAGCTATTCCTCAAGAGCTACCCTTGCTCCCAAATCCCCAAACACCTTCAGCCGCATCCAAATTAAGAACAGGTGGGTAAGTGAAAACAAGACCATAAAACACGTTAGGTCCTTGGAAACACTCTTGTGAGTTTGAGCATTAGGAGAGAGAAGGGACAGTTCTGTTTTGGGGCTCAGCAAACCCTCTATTATGGGGTCACCTCAGGAACCTCAAAGACAGTCCAACCTTCCTGGCACCTCGCTAGCATCATTACACCCTGAGCCTCCTGCTCTTCCTCCTCATCTCCTACTGTGCCATTCAGATCTCCAACCCCTTGCCCCCCACTGCAGTTCTTGCACAGAAATAAGCTACAATGGATGGAGGCTCCATTATAGTTGTCTGTCCCCAACCCCATTGTCACATTCAAGAGATGTGAGGGATTAGATGAGAGAATTCATCTGTCCCTGAAGAGATGAGGGAGAGATAAGTCTCCACAGAGAAGACCTTGACCACAGGGACTTACCACCCAACAAGTGCTACGTGATAACCTGATGGGATGGGTGGGCCCCATATGTGAGGTCCTCCTGAAAGATGGGGTGCTTGGATTACCTAAATCTTTCTTTAACAGGTTGCCAACAACTGGTACATTACTGTAAATCCTTTTGCATTAAAAATGGCTCAAAACAGTCATTGAGTCTTAAAGCCACTGAGATACCTTGTGAAATCCAGAGAAGACCCTGTGTTGACGTGGATGTGCAAGTCTCCTCCAAAGACTACTGTCCCTGAGCCATGTGAATGTGAGTCACTCTGCACTACTTTGCTATGGGAAGTGCAGGGTTTGCTTCTTGGAATGGGTGCACTAGTCTAGTGGATATAGTGATAATCCTGATGTAGCTCCTCCTGTGAAGAACCAAAATACAACACTGAACTTCACAGCAGCCATTTCTCTAGGGAAAGGCCCATCAGCAAGTCACCAACACCTGCATCACCATTTAACAGCCAACACATAGAAGAATAACCCACTGGTTATCCTTGGAAGAGCTCTTTTGAGTTGATGCAAGCAACAGATCTGCCTTGGTGAGAATCCATGACAAAGGGAATGACAATCTCAGGGTTGTGACACCACACTTAGATTTGCCTCGTTACCTGACAAGAAAAGGAGGTAACTTGTTCACAGATAGAGCAGGAAACCACATTGTCAAAGTGTAGTTAGTACAGAAACTTTCCTGGGAAAAGGTCTGCTCAGAGATTAAAGCTGATTCACAACCCACAGAGAACTGACTCAACACAAGAAGAGTCAAGTTATCCTGTAAGGAATGATGGACAAAAAACCCGCTTTGTACCCTCAAAGCCAGATACCTTAGGAGGACTTATAGAATCATAGAATCAGCTAGGTTGGAAAAGACCTTTAAGATCAAAAAGTCCAACCTTTACCCCAGGACTTAGATATTTTATGTGTAAAAAGAATAAGGAGGTGAAACAACTTGGGTTGGTAAAAATGTCTAAACATCTCTTAGTTGGAAAACCGCATTTTTCACTACGTACATTTGGTGCCAGATGCTCTCTACAACCTTGTTTTGTCCAAACACCAAAAAACCACTGGAATATTTACTATTATCAATTATAACATCATTCTTCTGAGAGCTGCAGTTCAGTTGCTTTCCTATTACTACTTCTCTAGAGGATTGTATAACCTGTGATGAAACTCAGGCCAGCACTTGTATCTTGGCTAAGTGGGAGACTGAGGTGTATGAAGAAATGTAGACCGATTAGGAGGATCACCATGTGAAAAGCAATAAGGTCCAGTGATGCTCCATATAAAAATATCCAGGGGTAAAACTATTTTCCTGAATTGAATTCATGTGGAAAGAGGAATTTCAAGGAAAACCCATGTTTTCCCAGGCAGCTCCTGTCCTCATCAGCCACTTGAATTTAGGAGTTTATATTAAGTAGGCATTGCTGCAGGCACCACTCAGGATCCCACCAGTGTCCATGGGTAAATGATTGCTGAAAATCTCATGTGTAAACCACAGCCTTTGCAACTGCTGATTCTGGGCTTCAGCTACTGCGAAGATGTCTCATACAGAGGACAAATATTTTAAGAGATATTCGCATTCTTTGCTTTGCGGTTGGGTTATGTGATAAAAAAAGTCTTGTTTACCACTATGGTGAATACTGGTTTCTACTGAACCTTTGTCTTCTACTGAACAATTATCTTGCAAGCAAGTTTTGCTGTATGCTGCATAATAAATCTGCTAAGTGGTCACTAAGGAACTTGCAAAGTTCAGGACTCAAAAGATCAAGTAGGTCAAAGCAAAAATCACATTTGCAAAACTTTGGTTTCTCTTCTTCTTTTGGAAGAGTTTAATTTTGGGATCATGCTCTATTTGTCTGTGCAGTGTCCCTGCCACACCAGCTGCAAGGAGAGGTGGTGTTCAAGTGAGCTTGGTTGAGCTATTCAGCATCCCCTCATGGGTCAGTATGTGACTCCAACCTTTACAAACTCACCCTGCTCAGCTCTTCTCTGATGACAGAACTATTTGTCCTCTTGTGGGTATCTGAAGCTACTTAGCTCAGTTATGGCCAAACATTTTTAAACAGATATACTTTTCACAGCTCTCCAAGGAGAAGGTGCTTTAGAGCTGTTTTACCACTCCATCTACAAAATAACGCCAATTCCTGAGCCCTTAGTGTTGTGGAGCACTTCACATCCTTAAAGCTTAACTCCTCTCATCTCCAGCTCCTTTGGACTTTGGCAAAGCTAGTTCCATGTTTGGCTTCACATTGAGATTCGTCTCAGCTAGTTGAGGTGTGTACTGTGCTCCTTGGAGCTGGTGATCTTTGGCCTCCCTCAGAGGCACTGAGGAGACACGGGTGCTTTTGGAGTGCAAATCATCTGACTGCTTATAAGATAGCAATATCAGGATGAGATGAGCTCCAGCCTCAAAATATCTGTTTTTCAGTGTTGGTTATGTAGAAAGTTGAAGAGCAATTGTCTGAAGACCATATACTGTTGGCATCCAGTGCCAGGGGCTGTCTTGACATTGGAGAAGACGGGAACAATGTGGAAATGAGCAGTGCAGGGGACTGCAGAGGAGCAGAAATAACCATCAGACACCATCAGGTCATTGCACTTACAGCTCTTCCTCAGCAATCTCAATCTTTCTAAAGAGCCCATCCTTAAAAACACCTCAGAAAGGTTCCTTCTTCACAGCTTCACAGAAGTTGGCTATATTGGGTCACCTTTGTCTAATTCCTCCCCTGTCCTGACATAAAGTATCCTCACCCATGAAGGAGTAAAATGTCAGAGCATTTTAAACTCAAGGCTGTCCTCAAAACACTTCTTATACGAACCAAAGACCATGTTTTTTCCTATCATCTTTCTCAGCAGTGTCTCTCTCATTTTGTCTCACATTTGGCAGAACAAATTCAGCCAGTTACAAAGACACAGAATGGAAAAAATTACCTAATATATAACATTTGGCACCAGATCTAGGACTTTATTCCAGAAGGGTCCCCTAACATTCACAGGTACTATCAGCCCTACCTAGAATACAACACTGTAATGATCTGATTGACCAACTGGAAGGTAATTCATGTTGCTTTCTCAAGGAAATATAATCTTCTTCTGAAGAGCCTTGAGCCAAAGTGTTGTATGTACACACTGAAGTGAGCACTTGCTAACATGACACAGTTACTAGTACCTAGTTCATGCTGTTTGTTGTGGCAGAAACCATTTAGAAACAAGCTGGTAACAAGAGATTAAGCAACCACCTTGCGTGATCACATCAAAGAGCATCCCACCCTGTTACTCAATCTTTGTGACATCTCATTAACCAGATTAACAGAATTAATGAGCAAATATTTATCCAAATATAAATTACTGGAGATAGATGAAGCTAATTAAAATCTTTCCCAGAATAGCCAGGACAAAGTTTTCTGTGTACAAATACAATAAAACTATTAGGCTCAGCTTAATATAGACGCATTTAATGTTATATGATTTATTTTGGAACTCCTGTTGAGAGGTTTTATAGCATTTTGCCTACTGAACCACAGCAGTTTTGAGTTTTTCAAGATCTATTTGTTTCCTGTTTGTGGTACATCCATTATAGCAACTGCCTCCAGATGCGTCAGGATAACATAAAATGATATCAAAACAGACATTTGGCTTTAAATAGATTTATTTGTTGGTGTGGTGGGTGGACTGGAAGCAGAGTAATCCCGTGCATAGGTCATGGGAGATCTGGGTTCTATTCCCAGTCACTTCAGTGAATCACTGCATTACTTTTGCCAGGCAAACGCATATGTTCAGACCTGGGTACCCAAATCATCATTCAACATCCAGAAAACTGTATCTTTTGTAACAGCAAAAAGTGCTGAGCCCTTTCATCTGTCTCTGGCCTTCTGCACAGGGTAATGGGTAGGAAGGGAACCACATGCACTCATCTGGGCTCCAAATAACCATTTTGTGCTGGCTATTTCCAAGCACATATAGACCATTTCCCTGTTGTTTTGCACTCTGGTGGCTTCCGCACTAGGGCACAAGGAGGGAATCAACACCACCAAACGCTTTAGCTACTTAATTTACTCACAGGCTTGTTATCCATGTACCTACTTGGAAGTTGCTCCTGTGCCCTTATGCAGGAAGTCAACATGTTCTCCCTGGAAAGAAACCCACGTTGCTTTTCCATGGTAATATCTCTAGATAGACACAATCTGTGCACATGAGCCCCAGCCAGGTCTCCTGTGCCTGGACTATTCCTCTAGTGCTACTCTAGTACACCGCCATATCCCTGTGCCATGCTCACCACATGCATCCCTGCTATCATGCCCTAGGAATGGCATTCTTTCAGGCTGCAACACAACCTTAACGTTATTGCAGATGCTCTGAACTGGAAAAGGAGGAGCAGAAATCACATTTGAGAGCTGCTTAAGCAAAGCTATCATTTGCCTTGGAAACCAACGGACTTGCCCTCAGTGCAATGCTTTAAGAATAGTCTTGGGAAACAGGTCAGGAATGGTTTGGGGCCAAGTGATCTTTCCATGAGAAATGGAAGACCCATCCATCCACTCTTCTATATGAACTAAGTATATTGAGGACTTTAAAACTTTCTTAATGTGTTGTGCTCTACTGCACACCTGGCACAAGAAACAACCCACACAAGAGTTATGTAATTAGAATTTCATTTCTTGTCAAACAACCACCTGCTTAAAGAGTCTCATTAGCCACAGAAATTGTTAATTGTTTTAAAACTCCTGGTGGTGGCATCCTGTGCTTGGAGATGTGTATTACAAACTTGAGAGTGAGCTGAAGTACTCAGCTGATCAATAGACTGTAGAGGTATTGGGGGGGTTGAGCTGATTTAAAGAGTCTTTGTAGATTATTTAAGCACAAATTAAAGGCTGACTATGTTTGGCACATACATAGGCCCTGTTGTTTAAAATTATTGGTTATTGCAGTTTCTCAACCATGATGTGATAAATATTACTCCTGTGTAAGTAATAGAATCATAGAATAATTAGGGTTGGAAAGGACCTCAAGCTCATCCAGCTCCAACCCCTGTCACGGGCAGGGACACCTTCCACTAGAGCAGGTTGCTCCAAGCCCCTGTGTCCAGCCTGGCCTTGAACACTGCCAGGGATGGGGCAGCCACAGCTTCTCTGGGCACCCTGTGCCAGCGCCTCAGCACCCTCACAGGGAAGAACTTCTTCCTTATATCCAACCTGAACTTCCCCTGTTTCAGTTTGAACCCATCACACCTTGTCCTATTGCTACAGTCCCTGATGAAGAGTCCCTCTCCAGCATCCTTGTAGACTCCTTCAGATACTGGAAGCTGCTCTGAGGTCTTCACACAGCCTTCCAGAAGAGATTCCAACATAGTGGAAACTATTCTGCAGAGATGTGTGCAGCCTCACAGAGGCACCAGTGACAGCCAGCACTGAAGCTGCTCATTGCTAAGTCAATTCTAAGTAGAGCTGCGAGTCTTTTTTCAGTTGATAAATTTACTTATCCCTAAAAAGTTTCATCAGTCAACATTGTCACTGACAACTTCTTACAATAGGAAAAAAAGTCAAAGCATTTTGGTATTTTCTTAAGAAAATAGATCACTGTTTAATTCTAATGTGACAGTTCATTCTGGCATGTATTTGAGTGCTCATTGTTTAATAAACTGCCATTGAAACAGAGTTTCACTTCAGTTGAAAGTGATTTGTGTTCCTCATGAGTCTTTCTTTTTCATTTAAAATGTGTATCAATATCACTTCCACTTGGCTCCAAATTGTTTCACCTGTTTAAAAGGCAAATAAAAAGCCATTCTACTTAACCATTTACCACCTTCTTTTCAAGGAGAACTGACTCCAGCATGTTTCAGGTTTCGGATTTACAGGGAACTTGGTTGATTTCTCTGTCTCCTGAGCTTTCAAATCAGAGATTAGACCTTGCAGAAGTTTCTGTTCTCCTCCTGGATAGCATTGAGTGATTCTCAGGTTTGAATAGGAAATGGCAATTAGTAAAAAGGGGGTGAAATCAAGGACAACATATTTCATAGTCATAAAATAAATGAACGTTTGCTCTGTTTATATTATACATATAATACAGCAGGAAGTAAAGATCAAAGCCATGTTTATAAAGGACTTGGCAAGCTGTGTGCTTGCAGGAAGCAAATGGGTTCATGCTTAAAGTGCTTAAAGTAAGAAGTTTGGAGTTTTAGGTGGTGTAAATCAGGGCATCTCCTTTGACTTCAGTGCAAGGCTTGTGATTTACATCAGTAGAGAAGCTGGTTCAAGGGTTTCACGGGACAACAGATATAGTAAAACCTGGTGTTTGTTCTCTATTTGCAAGCACTGGGAATAACTCAGAGGAACAGGATCCCAACTCCCACCTTCATTAGCTGTATAAAGGTGTGAATGAGCTTCAGAGCTGGTTCCTGTCCTGGCTGAAGAGGTGAGTATCAGACTGGGGCTGCCCACAGAGCTCATCCTTCAGTTACTGGCATCTCCCCGAGCCTCACAATTCCCTAACTATTTGCAGGCTACAAAAATCCCCCAATGCACTGGATCAATGAAAGGGAAACTGAGGCACATCCAGATGGGATGATTCATCTTGTAGTGAGAGAAGTTTACTGCAGCCTTATTGCTCCCTGCCTGAGTTATACCATCAACTCCCATCCTCATACAGAGTGAAAACTCTTCACAGCAGCAATTTCACCCCTACGGAGAGCTGAGATAAATTCACAAATGCCACCCCCATCCTGAGAGAGAAACTGAAGCAGAGAGGCACAAGACAGCAGCATGGTGAGACCAGACATCCACAAACCTCACCCTTCACCCCAGGGACACCTCAGCTCCCAAAGCACCACCAATCCTGGTGTGTTATCCTACTGTGGATTGAATGGCCTCAGTTAGGTATCTAACACCCTTGGGCTCTAGCTGTTCTCAGGGTGACAAGCACAATGCTGAAGGGAGAGTTAAACCTCAGCAGGGCAAAATCTGTGGTCACGCTGCTGTTTCTATTGACTTAAGAGGCAGCTTCAAACAAGAGGATTTGACAAATCCTGATTAAAAGGACAGAACTAGCTATCAATTTTCCCTGGCTGCAGAGTTAGTTGGACACAAGTCCCAAGTCAGGATACATAGGTCCCACCCAGCAGATGGAGTGATGGATCTCTCTGCTTTGCTGAGCTCTGTGCAAAGCCCAGCATCAAGATTTAGGTTATTTTAGTCTCTTTTCCCCTCTTTTAGGTTTAGCTGCTCCACTCCAGAGAGTTAATCAGGTCCCCTGAAGTGGGTGCCTGTTGTTAGATGAGGTGGGAATGAAGAGCACTGGCTTTCCTGCACCTCATGGGCTATAGGTGCTGGAAGGGGATGGTGCTTTGGACATCACATCTCCCCAGTGGGCTCTGTGCCTGCTCATCCTCCTCTGCATGCAGGGAGCTGCATTCTTTCACCCAAGCAAACAACTTGCCAGAATTTTAGAGCACAACCCATCAGACAATCCCACATGAGCATCCAGTGACACGGGCATCATGTCAGGGCCAGGAGGTGAGGGCACAACTCCCGGAGGAGGTGGATCAGTCCTGGGAAATCACCCAGGAACATCACCCTTGTGGATAAGACCTGGTCCTGCTCCAGGTCCCTGCACAGCATTGGCATCCTGGGAAGTCAGTGATACTTATGCTTCTGACTCTGACATGCTCCTTCACGGGATCAGGCCTCACTCGTGCAACAGTGTCACCAATTCCCAAAGGAACTGGGAACCCTGTGACCCCAGAGGCATATCCAGGTGCCCTTCCCCAAGCTGGGATGAAGGGAAGCTGGGAGCAGGAGTGGTGAAGCTGTTTGGAGACCACTGTGCCGTAATTAAAGCCTGTTTGAAGCAGAGCTGCTTCCTCCTTAGCCTGAACTTTGTTAATTACGCTGCTGAATGCAGAATGAATTAATTAAACCAATTATTGTGCTGCTATTTTACTCATTTGCTATTTACTTTGATTGATTATATGGCTCTGATTAATAAATATTGAATAAGTGTTAACTAATTGAGTTAATTCACTGCTGGTTTATTCACCTATCAGTTATCTCCCTGCAATCAGTTGTGTCCTGAAAGTTTGTCTCACCAAGCAAGTCCCCAGGGGTTTGGCCACAGGTAGTGGGGCTGGGATGGGGTATAAGATCACTTACCAAAGGGCAGGATGAAGAAGAAGGGGAACCAGCAGAGGATGAAAACACCCACAACGATGGCGAGAGTCTTGGCTGCTTTCTTCTCACGGGAGAACTTGAGGAGCCGGACAGAGAGGGAGCTCCTCAAGTTGTGTCCCTTGCTCCGGGTGCTGGAGAGAGGCTCCTCCAGCACACTGCGGCAGTGGATGCGCAGTACCACCTCCATGGATTTATTCCTCTCCTTCTTGACCCCTGCTTCCAAGCTCCGTGTGGTCCTCCTGGCCACCACATAGATCCTGAAGTACATCACCAGGATGACCATGAGGGGCAAGTAGAAGGAGAAGAGGGATGAGAACAGGGCATAGCCTGGCTCTTCCGTGATGCTACAGATGCTCTCATCTGGCGGTGGCGGCTCCTTCCATCCCAGCAGTGGCCCAATGGAGATGACCATGGAGGAGAGCCAGACCACCACTAGGATGACCCCTGCCTTCTTCTCGGTCATGATTGTGGGGTACTTGAGAGAGTACTTGACACCAATGTACCTGTCCACGGAGATGATGCACAGGCTCATGATAGAGGCGGAGCAGCACAGCACATCCACCGCTGCCCAGATGTTGCAGAAGATGCGCCCAAACACCCAGAAGCCCAACACCTCCAAAGTGGCCGAGAAGGGCAACACGGTGGTGCTGAGCAGCAGGTCGGCAATGGCCAGGTTGACGATGAAGTAGTTGGTGACTGTCTGCAGGTGCCGGTTACAAGCCACTGAGAGGATGACGAGGATGTTCCCCACGATGGCCGAGAGGAT
>NW_009931305.1:0-245 GCF_000696875.1 Nestor notabilis | reverse complement strand
CCGTGAACCCCCCGACGCCCCCCGCCTGCACGTCCAAGGCGAAAGTCAACGTGGTGCCGTTGCCCTCGGGGGTTTCCTCACCTTGCAGCCCCCAGGACCGGTTGGCACCACTCTGGCTGCCCTGTCCCGTCCTGTTCCCACTCAAGCTGCCATTGCTGAGCTCAGGGAAAGTCATTGTAGAAAACGTCCGGGCTCCATTGAGAGCGAGGAGAAAGCGATGCCGAGGCGCAGGTCCCCCGGCATGA
>NW_009931304.1:0-8472 GCF_000696875.1 Nestor notabilis | reverse complement strand
TTTTATTATTAATATAATATAATTCTCAGCATAATTAGTATGGTTATTATTTCTCAGCTATAACGGTGAAACATACCTCTTTAAATATTTATAGTATAAGACTAGAGAAATACAGGGATTTTCTAAATCAGATTACAGATTAACATTCTCCCCTCTATGATATACCAACTCACACATCAAAAGTAGGACATGACACCTATGTCTGGAGGACACTTTCTTCTTAGAGTGCCTTATTTCCCTACTTTTTTTCCCTACATGAATTAGAAGGGGGCTCACATAATAAAGGTCCTAGTTTAGACAAAGTGATTCCTACCTATCTGCAATGTTTACCAGCCTTCTTTTTCAATTTATGTGTCTTTTCTATTGAATCTATTGTTTCAAAAGCCTTGTGCTGTAAGATCCAAGTAAAGAAAAATAAGATCATGGCAATATTGTGCCCCAAACCCAAATAATATTTTTCTCAGAGGTTTGTTTTCCTTTTTTTTTTTTTTCTTCTCATTAGTACTTTGAAAAATCTTACAAAATGGGGTTTTTCTTTCAATCTAAAAAGTGTCTCCAGCAACAGTGCTCCCATTCTTACTTTTTTTCCATATGAGAATTTAACATAAGCCAAAACATTTTGTAGGTAACAGTTTACTACACAGACACCTAATGAGGTTATCAAAAACATCTGATGAAACACTTACATATCTGAAGTGGCATGGAAGTGGATTTTTATCATATATAGTTGAGGACAGCAAATTAGGAAGAGTCTGCTTGGAAGCAAACTTCTGCTTAAGGCTTCAGGCAGGAAGTTCCCAAGGCACTTACACTTGTCCCACTGGATATACCACAAGTATTATTTTTGGTTTGGACTAGATAACTTCCAGATGAAAGCTTTAAGAGTATTGAGAAAACAGGTACTTTGCAGATAAGTCCTCTGACAAATCAAATTTTCAAAGAATGTGCAAACTTAATTAATTTGCATAACACTGCATCCTATTAAATCACTCTCAAAGCAGTGACTACTTTTAGCTTTAAAAGGCTAATACTATTGACTGACAGCAGTTGACCAGAAAATAAATACTTGGATTCCACCAAACCCTGCATCTTGAACTCTCTATATTCCAGGAGGATGCCCTTCCCAGCAGACTATGCATTACTATGAGGAAGAGCTTGCAGCACTCATGTTGAAGATGGACCATTGAATTGATAGGAATGAAAGAATCATAATAAATTCAGAAAAAGAGTGTGACTCCAGCCTAGCGATTTGCCTACTCAATTACAAGAATAAACTCCTTCAGCTGAGGACAATTTTCCATTCATATTTAAATGACTGCTTAAAGTATGCCAAATTACTACAGGAATGAGCAGCAAACCCAGCGGACAGTGGTAACTGTGAGGCGGTGGAGTCAAGCTTCCTTGTGGGAAATGATTTTTGCACTCTAAGCTACACCAGTCAGGAATCTTTTCTGCCCCTCAGAAGTCCCATGCAATGCCTGCATACTGTCATGGAATATGGGAGGTATTAAGTCAAACCTTCCCAGGCTGTGAAAGGTAGTAGTCTAATCACTAAGCTATAGAAGAGAAAATGGAAAAAGCAACAAGTCAAAGTTCAAGAAGGACATGGAGTTTTTTGATCTTTTATTTCACAGAGGTGGCTAATTACAGCTAAAAAGACAGAGCTAGAGCTAGAGCTGGTGCTTCCAACCAGCTGGATTAAAATTCTTTTTGCTAGCACCCTACCTGCTATGAATCCCCATTTAGAAGACTAACTTAACCAACAACTGAGCCAGAGCCTTGAATACTGTTCTAGAATAAGGCATGATTCTTGCAGTCATTGCACTGCTAAACACCATAGCATCTAAGGCCACTTACAGAATGACTGCCCTAACTTCTATCTTCTCAGTCAGAGTTAGGCACTAATCCAGAGTCAGTGCTTTGTAAAACCTGTGTTTCCATCCATGTTTTGCATGCTTAAATATTTTTGTAAAATTACTATGGTTTTTATCTATTTTAAACTATAATTAAAATTTTTAAAAACCCTTTTAGAATACAATAAACTCATCTCTATAGTTTTGCTGTATTTCAGACTTGCCCATGGGCTTCTGCTTCTGGTTCAATAAATCAGAATACTATAAGCAGGAAGTGCTTTTGTGTGCAGTATCAAAACACACAATCTTTACTTCATTTATCTGTAGTGAATAGAAGTTTATTGACTTTTCAGATGAGGTATGTATACAATAGTATTTCGGTTCGGTGAAAATATTAATTTATCTGAACAGGTACAAGCTTGACTGATAGGAATAAGTGGAATGCAGAGCACTCTATCCTTTTTTAGCTTCTGGAGTTTCAAATATTAATGTACTGCATTTTGGAACAGCAAGAAAAATTACAAAAGTGCTCAAAAGTATCTCAAAAGGTAGAGGCAGAAGATGTGATATTTTCTTCACAGAGCTTTAAAAGCCAATTTGATCCTTTTGCAGTTCAGAGCCTTTCAAAACACATGCATAGCCACAAACATAATGCAGATCAACTCACATGTATAGCATTATTTAACTAAATAAAGCCTAAAGAAAAATTAATGTCTGTAAAAAAACTGCATTGCAAAAAGGAGTTAGGAGTAACAGATAGCATGAGAATAGAATGATGTGCCAGAAGTAAATAATGGAGCTCAAAACTTAAGTTATTTTTTTTTAGAAATTCAAATACTGAAATACATATTTTTAAACAAAATAAAGCAGACTAGCTTTGATGTATTCAGTACAGTCACAGTAATTTAAGTCAAAGTGAGGATTTTTTTTTAAGTCGATCCTATACATCTCCAGTTTGAAGCACCTCCCCATCCCAATTCACTGAGACTTCAAACTGGTATAACTGAACTCTGTGATGAACAGTGGCCAATTTACTGGCTAATCTGCCCTCTGGTTGGTGAGACTGTTTCAGCCATCACCAGAGTCTCTGCTCTTGGGACATGACAACTGAATGGAAACTTTCAGCTTGACAGTAATTAAGCCATTTAAACAATATTTTTTTTTTTTTTTTTAATCCAATAGCTGTTCAGTGAAGAAAAATGAATCACAATGTATTTCTAGGTGTACAAATACACAGGGAACATCTAAGCTCCAGAGAGCTCATTTAAAGCAAGATGTAAAAGGTAAATAACAAATCATGAGACTAAAAACTTGCATGGCAGCACAGGTTAGCAAAGTACATGCCCTGCAGTTGTAGATTGCTCAAAAGTATTTATAGAAATAAATCAATATAATATTTTATTGCCCCATGACTTATGATGTCATGGATGGGGTTCATCTCTCACCTACCCTTAGGATCCTAAAAAATATGTCTATACATGTTATATTAAGTTCCCTCTGTAAGTCAATGCAGAGAAAGTGGAACCTCCTGGGAGGTAATTCATCTCACCTTTCTTAGACACATTGCCTATCTCTCCACTGACAATAAAAGGAGTTAATGGATATTAAGTTATATTTCTGCCACTTAGGAATGTGATAAAAGTGAGAGAAATACAAGACTTTTTCTGTCTTTTTTTTTATAAATACTGTATGTCTGTCCCCAACAAAGACAGTACCTAGGAGATTTTAAAACCATGCCGCACAACACTTTCATAAGGAGAAATCCAAACCCCTTCTTCTTTCCTTTCCACAGCTGCTGTATCACTAAACATGAATAATTCTCCTCCCTATAGCTTACCTATCTTTTCAAGACCATTTCCATGATCCAGTGTCAGACAAATGCTGTAGTTGCACTCTAATCTTATGATGGCAAATACCCAACTTAACTGTGCATGCAAGAGCTGGAACAAGACACAATTATGTCTTGTTGCCAGACCCTTGAATAAAGGAACTGATCAAAGAAACTTGGATAGTGCAAAGAGCACAGGTTTAATGACTCATACTGATTCATTAGATGAAATATAATCAAGTTTTGCTAAGTAACTACTGATTTTGCACACTTCAGTGTTGATTTAGAGGTAACCCAGACACATAAAAATGGGCCCATGCAAAGCCAGTGACCACTTCTACACTAACTCAGAATCCTGAAGTCTATATTTACTTCAAAAATCTAAACTGGAAGAAAAACATTGGGAAAGAAAACCTTTTCTAAATATACACAAAAATGAGGTTGGCTGCACTGAACAAAATCAAAGAGTTGTCTGGAGCTGCCAAGATGTCCAGATTTCTGTGTATGCAGTGTTTCAGCCTCAATACAGGTAGAGGATAGGGCACATACCAATTTATATATTTTCATGATAACATGATATCATGAAATGGGAAAAGTTCATAATCAGCCATTTACAAATTTGAAAGCATTAGAATACATGACGCCAAGCTGTGTGGCTCGGTTGATACGCTGGAGGGAAGGGATGCCATCCAGAGGGACCCTGACATGCTTGTGAGGTGGGCTGATGCCAACTTTAGGAAGTTTAACCAAGCCAAGTGCAAGGTCCTACACCTGGGTCGGCACAACCCCAGGCACAGCTACAGGCTGGGTGGAGAAGAGATTCAGAGCAGCCCTGCGGAGAAGGACTTGAGGGTGTTGGTTGATGAGAAACTGAACATGAGCTGGCTTCAGTGTGCGCTTGCAGCCCAGAAAGCCAACCGTATCCTGGGCTGCATCAAAAGAAGCATGACCAGCAGGTCAAAGGAGGTGATCCTGCCCCTCTACTCTGCTCTCGTGAGACCCCACTTGGAGTATTGTGTCCAGTTCTGGTGTCCTCAACATAAAAAGGACATGGAGCTGTTGGAGCAAGTCCAGAGGAGGGCCACGAGGATGATAAGGGGGCTGGAGCACCTCCCGTATGAAGACAGGCTGAGAAAGTTGGGGCTGTTTAGCCTGGAGAAGAGAACGCTGCATGGAGACCTCATAGCAGCCTTCCAGTATCTGAAGGGGGCTTACAAGGATGATGGGGAGGGACTCTTCATTAGGGACTGTAGTGGTAGGACAAGGGGTAATGGCTTTAAACTTAAACAGGGGAAGTTTAGATTAGATATAAGGAAGAAGTTCTTCACAGTGAGGGTGGTGAGGCACTGGAATGGGTTGCCCAAGGAAGCTGTGAATGCTCCAATGCTGGTGGTGTTCAATGCTAGGCTGGACAGAGCCTTGTGCAACATGGTTTAGTGTGTGGTGTCCCTGCTCATGGCAGGAGGTGGAACTAGATGATCTTAAGGTCCTTTCCCACCCTAACTATTCTATGATTCTACTCTACAAGAGCGCATCTATGAGTTACAAATGAATCTATGCATAGTCACCATGCTTGAGCCTTGGACATGGTATGAAATTTTTCTATTCCAATATTTTAAATGTAATTGCTTTTGAGCAATTCAGCATGCTATGTTCAAGCATTCAAAAAGCAAGGGAAATAAACTGCTGGAAATCAAAGGTGATTCATGTAGTTATACTGTCAATCATTTAACAACATGGCTAGAAATGTATTAGTAGAATTAACACCCTTAGACACAGACTCAATAGATCATATTTAACAACAGCAGGTCAAACTATCATTCAAGCATGTACTTAAGTATTGAATAATAGCGTATGCTGTCATTTTATTGCATCTCTAATGTAGGGCTGCTACAATGAGACTATTGGCTAATGATTCCAATCACAAATACACTTTACATCATCTCTACATAGATACACAATGAGCATTGGCTCCCAACTTCATTTTAACTAAGATATATGGCACAGAATTAAGAAATTCAATGCACCAATTTTTCTGTAATTATAGCAATAAGTATCTCACTCTATTCAAAAAGTTAATGGCTAAAGAACACACCCAATGGAAAGGAATAACAGTATGAAGCAGCCTTCTAACACAAGACAGTCATCAGTAAACATGTGAAATTACAGAAAAAATCACAAAACCCAAGATGATATAAGCTGCAACCACTTCAGTGCTTATGTACTGGATTGTCACCTCCAGCATAAGCCACAGGATACTGTTCTTTGTCTTTCACAGTTGGTTAGGAGTCATTCAAGTGTGAAATATTCTAAATTCTGGTTGTTAGAGGATTGCGATGTTTAAGTCTTTAAACAAAAGCAAAAAGATTGTGCTTTTCCATAACACAGAGAAAATATGATTATTCTAAAACAGAATAGAAATGACAGCATTCTCTCTGCTTTATTGCATTGTGGAGCTGCAGCTAGAATTGGTCTCTTGGTAAAAATGTTAACCGTTATTAATATGCATTTAGTAAACCTTATTATGAAGGAACAGAAAGTTTATCCTCCACATTAATTTTTAAGGGTTCTTTCTTTCTTAGTGGGCTCAGCACCCAAGTGGCTACCACAAAAATCTGTTTACATAAAGAGGATTTTCAAAATGCCTTTATCATTATACCTCCATGAGCCTAATTTCTAGGACAAAATTTTGTTACTAGCTGCTGTGCCTGCCAGTTCACTACTGCATACAAAGTTATAAGCACAAACTTAAAACCAAGACTATATGTTCTTTGCTGCTGATAACACAGCTATTTTAGTATTACGCAACTTTTAACAGTTAATAGAGTCCCTGTTAGCAGTTCCTATCAGAGATGCATTAGAACAATCTGGGGCTCTAGACCCCCAGAATTCTCCTGACCTAATTTTTGCTTGGTGTGACAGTAACGGGGCACATCCTTCAAGAGACACAAATATAATGGCATATGTTTTCCCACCCCATGCAAGTACAAGGCAGGTACTGTGGATCATTAATCTCCCCTCTGAGAAAATGCTGCTGCACAACCTTTGCCTCCTGCCATGACCTACACCCTGAACGGCATGGACTTGCTTGTGGAAATCTACAGAACTATTCTCCTGCAGCACATAGTAGTTGCTTTGTTATAACATTAGGGGGTCTTGCTGGTAGTATTTCCACTAAGATACAACTCATCTATCATAAAGAAAAGGTTCAAGCTGTTGGGACACTCAAAGGACAAAACTATATCCTGTGTTCAGTTATTTGGTTTTGACCTTTTTATTTTTTTTCTTCATGATTATAAGAATTAGAAATACTCTGGTCTAAAAATGAAAGTTTACCTACTAGCTTAATCACACAACTCCAAAAGCCAGATGTCTAGATATGGGTCTAAATGGCTTTGTCTTAATCTGGCCTTTTTTTTTTTTTTTTTTTTTTGATATATCTTATGAAAGGAAGGATGACTGCTAAGGGGAAAAAAAATAAAAAAAAAAATTATTAACCAAATTCCATCACATTCTAGTCCAGAACAGTGAGGCTCTAACTTGACTCACGTCACAATTAAAGAAAAAAGATACTACAGCATATAGTTACTTTTTATAACTGACACTGAGTTCCATTAGACTGTAGAAGAATCTCTGAAGGAAAATGAAAATAGCCTCCCAAGGGAGTGGAAGCCCCACACGGCATGATTTAAATGTGGCAGCTGGGTTGTGGGTGGAAATGGCGGTTTCCATTGAAAATCTGCTGCCAATATACCTCCAATGGCTAGATTTCACAGGGAAATGTGGCAGTTATCCCCCTCTGAAGTTCAGATGCTCCACTTTTTAAAGATGCATAGATAGGAAAGGTAGCAAGGGTCAGCAACTGAATAGCAAAAGGTCTGAGGACCAAACAGTAAGATTGGAAATGGCTGGAAGTCGACGTGTGTAACAGGAAGATGGTGAGAAGAGGACAGATTTTTTAGTTTTAAAAGATGAAAGGCAACTGTTTTAGAAAGTGTATGCCACTTCAAAGACTACTTTTAATTTTTTAATAGTTTGAGCCATTCAATGCTTAACACTCTTCGTTGAAAGTCTGTTAGCAATGTGTTAGTCACTTTTAAAAAAGGTCCTATATATTTGGGGCACAGATATATCATGAGAATAGTTGTGGCAACATTAAATGTCATCACACTTAACTTTAAAGTACCTAAGTTTAGATGGCTAAGTTCCTTAAGTGAATAAATTCCCCATTGGTAATATATGTAGGTATATAAACCTGGGAGTCACTACAGCAAGCATGTTGACTGTAGTGAATCTATACTAAGAAATATGAAGTTCCATGAAAAGAATATTTACAAAATCATTTCTCTCTTTCTTGCTGACATCTGCATCTACTTCCAAGTCTCACTTAGGCATCATCTTGAAGATATGACTCATAATCCAAAACCACACTTTCCAGTGCAGGTAAAAAATCATGCCTCTAGTATGGATGGCTACATTATTGCTCTCCGTTTTGATTCGGGCAGTGTGGTACTGTTCTCTGCCTTTTCTTTTCAATAACTGAGATTGAAACAATTGTCAAAAAAATGTAAGGCCCTTTCTTTTCTTTTTTGTTTGCTTGTTTGTTTGGGGGATTTTTTTGATCCAAATCCATCCGTATAGCTCCAAATCTGATTCCACCAGAGTAGCCCTTCAATCATGTGCCATGGTTTAACCCCAGACAGCAACTAAGTACCATGCAGCTGCTCGCTCATTCCCACCCACCCTTCCCCCAGTGGGAAGGGGAGGAGAATCAGAAAAAGGTAAAACCCA